>NC_084987.1:17711932-17946932 GCF_963691925.1 Scomber scombrus
ACTAATTCTTCGGTCTGTGGAGGTATCACATGTTGCTCCATTTCCATCCATTTAAACATTTTTGATGTCAGATGCATTAAAAATCTGTTACAAAGAGCAGTGAAAAACTAGACTTTAAAGACAGACGGGCCAAAAAGTGATTCTTACATTACATGCACTCTACACCAATCAATACACTTATCTTAAAGTAATTTGTCCTGGATGCAATATACTTTTTTATTTTTTTATTTTCTAACAGTGTATTGATTTTATATCTGATGTTGCATAGTTGTTGTTTCTGTTCTTTTGTCTTTTTGGAGAAATCCAAAGCTTTGTGGCCATCTAGTAAACAATGCAATCTGATTTTTTTTTTTTTTTTTACTATATTAAGATAATATTTTGATCGCAAGAACCCAAAATATCACACATATCACATATTGCACATCAGCATGTTGTTTTTTCTTTTATATTAAACATTGTTGTTGTTATCAGCCCTCACATAGTGACTGCTGGTAAATCTATTTCCCTTTATTATTTAATAGCTGTTGCACAGATTAGTTGTTATCTTTAAGCACCTACAATGTTTAGATACATGATTTAAAAGGATTATGTTCTTCCCAGATAATAATGTGGTTATTTCTACACTCTCAACCTGTCAAAATCCAAGCATGCGTGTATTAATGCCATATCATAATATAATAAAGTAAGGAAGCAATCGCACCATAAATGGAAGTTTATTATTCAAAATTACTCTGCCTTGTTCAACTTTGCCCTTTGTGTGTTGATGTCACCAATGCCTTCAGCTGGAGAGGTCAAAGGTCAGTAGTTTGTCCATGAGAACTCAAAACAGTGAGAACATTGATTATCAAAGTGCAATCAGACAGCAGGGATCAGTCTAAAGTTCACCGCTCTGAATCACCAACAGACTGCGAGACGCAGCAGAGATTCCTCCGACCAAGAGGGACTGAAACAGGGAACAGCAGAAGAAGACAAGAAAAACAAAGGATTATATGTTGTTGTGACCATCTCTGTTGTAACTGCAATAGCAGAAGAAAACTGAAGGTAAAGCCAAGGTCAGCGTTGGAGAAGATGGACATCCTTGACACCCATGCCTATGACAGGCGACAGAAGAGAAATCTGGTACCTACAAACCATTTACTTATTCATAATAGATAGTCTGTTGATGTGCATGCTACGTAATACAACTCATTTGATATGGAACTTATTACACTGTATAATATCACTACTCTTGTGCATATTCATGTTGTGACGGATCTCCCCTGTTCTCCTCTCTGTCTGTTCTCTCTGTACCTCCCTCTCCATCAGTCCTATGCTCTCTTTGTTTCTCTCTTGCCTTTCTTTTTTGCCACAGCTGTGTACTTCTACCTGTGGACTCCCAACTCCCCCGCATCCATTATGACTGCAGGTGTCAAAGCAACACCAATACTCCTATTGGCTGCAGTAGTGCTAACCTGGAATGGAGGTCAAAGTGTACTAGGTGTGGTAGGAGGACTAGTCTTTTCTGCTATTGGTGACATCTGCCTGGTATGGCCTGAACTTTTTATCCATGGTAAGAGCCTTGTTTGTACACAAGTGAAGCAGATACACTGCAATGTGGACATTTACATCCATGGTCAAAGCCAGAAGTGAAATAAAAGCTCATGGTTAGGTCTCTAGTATTTACACTGTACAGTACATGTATACAGAACTGTATTTACTCTCATGGTAAAAAAAATATTTCAATGTTTTTTCAACATCTCTAAATGTAAGAGTGCATACTGCAAGTAATTTATTTATTCAGAGTTTATACGTTAGTCAAGTATTGTTTGTATCTATTTCAGGAATGGGTGCATTTGCTGTGGCTCATCTGCTGTACTCCCTCACCTTCCTCTCGGCTCGTTATGCACCAAGCTCGTCTCCCTCCTGGCTCCGATTCCTATATCTGATCCTGTTCATGGTGGGCGGATGTTTCTACATTTACATATATCCATATCTGCAGAAGGATAAAGACTCAGGTCTGCTCGTTCCAGGTGTGGGGATCTACGCAATGTTAATTACTATAATGGGGTCATTAGCTATTAGGACCCGTCATCCAGTAACACTGTTGGGAGCTTTGATCTTCATGGTGTCTGACATTGCACTAGCTATGCAAGTTTTCAAGGCGACAGCAGACCTGGAGCATGGTAACTCTATTGTCATGGTGACATATTACTTGGCACAGCTTCTAATCGCTGTGGGCGATATAAAGGCAGTGGGTGAAGAAGATGATTTTTCAAAATGGAAGAGGTCCTAACCAGCATCTCTACGACATCGCTAAAATTTAAAGTACCTAACTTACATCTATTGCTCTGGTAAAAACCCCAATCTGCCTATAAATACTCCCTTTAAGTCTTAGAAGTTTTTGAAAATCTGTGCATATTAATGAAAAGAACAACAGATAAAGAACATATCTCCTACTGGTCAGCACTTGAAGCAAAATAGACGCTTGCATCATACATAGAAGATAAGTCTAGAAAAGAAAACTGAAAGACACTCAATCAATATGTGTTCAGAATATTTGTATTCTGCGATTTGTGCCAAAAACATTTTGATCAGTGATTTTGCATAACATCCATGTTCATGTGTAGGTTGTGCATGTGTTGGCAATGTTTTCCACTTGTGAACTAGTCATTATATGTATATAAAATACTCCTATTTGTTTTGTTAATAAATAAATATGATGTAAAAAAAAAAAAGTCCATAATTCTGCGTCATGTTTTAAGAAACAACCAACTGAAATGAAATGGCTTCGCAAACCAAATTACAATTAAATAAATGTTACGACTACGTTATTGAATTAACTCTAAATTATTTTAATTAACAATTAAAATAGAAAATAATATACATACTATCTGCAATGGAGATATTTGGTACATTTAAGATATGAAGGCCTGAAAACAGTATTTTATACATGAGTTATTTACACAGTAAAAATCCAGCATCTGGATTACATGCAACTGCTGTAACAGACAAAAACGGAAGATTGATCCAGATCGTGAATGTTCTGTTACATCTTAGCACACTGATAGCGAAACATGTTAGGTTAAGTTCAGCGATCCATCCCACTTTCATCTGACTGCTGCTTACGGAAACACGTTATCCTCAGACGCTCACAAAAGTCCAGTTCTTCCTGTTGGAAAAAAAAGTAACTTTTAGAATCATCATTTCCAGGACAACAATTACACCTGGTACTAAACTATTCATTTTACATACTAGTTTACTTATCTGTGAATTTTAATTCATTTATATAAGCCAAGTATCTCCATTTTGGCATCTGGTTAGCACTTCAAAATGAAAATGATATAAAACATGACTTTCCTAATAGCCATCTTTTGCTTTCTTAAACTAAACCACAATTTTAGGTTTGAATCACTTGAACCTATTTTTACCATCTTGACTGTGTAGTTTGCCATTAATAACATGAATTACCTGACTTTCTTCTTTTCCTTGGAGCTCTCTGGCTCTCTGTCTGAGTAAGTCCTCCAGACCCAGAGAAGGTTCTCTGCAGTCTTTGAGCCCCTGCGGACAGTCTTCCACCAGACTAGACACACATCAGAAATAAAGACAGGCATAGTTACTACACTGAACCATGATTTATATTATAATGTCAACTTGTAGATAGTGAAGACATAGTAAATAGGAGAATGTTTCTTACCAACAAAGGGCACCAAGCACATGTTCATGGAAAGGAGAATGTGGTGTGCGGAGCACGGAGACCAGCTGCTGTGCCATACCCATGGAGACAACTGTGTCTGTCGGGAAACAAAAGAGAAAGAAACAATGTTGGAGTTTAAGACATATCAGAGCCAGAGTGAATTGAAGTCCCAGTCGCAGTAAACAGGGCAGAAGCTTCTTTACATTGTCAGTACTACCATGCTTAACAGAGCAGAGACTGACAGGAATGATTAGGGTCATTAAGTGTATTTGCCTCAATAAAAGAGTAATGCAATTTAATAGAGATCTCTTTGTGACTAAAGCTACAGGAAATAAAATTTATTTTGTTTGCTCATTTAAGTTCATCTTTAAATCACTTTATTATTTAGAAATTGCAAATTAATTAATTCAAAAAGAAAATATCCTGGAAGCTCCTCCTGTCAGCTGCTAAACATCAAACAAACGTAAGAAGTTTGGTGTCATATGAAGCTCTGAGGAAACAGATCATGGTTGCACTGCTACGAAATAAGTAATCCAAGTGTCATCTTAGTTTAACAACACTTTCCTGATCAAATGCCTCAGTCAATCATACCTTTCTGTTCAGGATGTGACGTCAAAAGGTTGAGCAGAAGGAACGCCGATTTGGTCCTGAGCTTCTCGTTCTCCGACTGCATGCCTCGCATCAGCACTGAGAAGCCATCGTGGGACAGGAACGCCTGGAGTCCTTCCTCCTGCTCTCGGATCAAACCTGGAATCACAACAGGACATTGTTACAGCTCGTGCCACTCCATGGAGACGATCTCGTCTGAAATGTTTCATAGTGAATTTTGCAGCGGTGTCTGCCTGTGTGCAGCAGAGCTCTCAGATACTCACATGAGACTGCGTAAAGGGCTTTTACTCTGACGGTGCGGTGGGGATCTGAGTCTGTCAGCTGCACCAGTTTTGGCAGCGCTCCAATGCTTAGCAAGTGGACCTGCACCTGTGGCATGTTCTGAGCACAGGAGGCAATAAGCTGGGCAGCGCGCCACCTCAACCCACTTTGAGGATGACACAGATACTGGGAGACACACAACTCCAGTCCGCCCAGAATCATCAGATCTGTGAAGCAGAAAGAGGGTACAGTCAGGATACATTGTAGCAACTCCAAACCTCCTTCTAGCTGCTCCAACATCATTTCTTATCTGTAGAAATGTTGACTATATCAACTCTGATACCTATTATAACATTATAGGATTATGTCATGTCATGTGCCAAAACGACTACCGTTATTTAGACCCCTGAAAGTACGATTGTGAGGTTTTGTTTCTTGTTTAGGTGTCATGCAGTTTATTACAAACCTCTAGCATTGTCCAGGTTCTCACACAACTCCGACAGCATCTCGAAGGCTGTTTCCCGCTGATCTTCATCCTCGTCGTCCCTCTCCTCCTCTCCGTCTCTCTCCCTCTCGCCCATTTCGTCTTTGCATAGGACCGCCAAGCACTGCTTCATCTGCGCTACTTCATCCGCCTGCCCTTTGCAGACCTCTGCGAGAGCTTCTGTCAGCCACGCTTTCCTCTGGAACGAAGAAAGAGCGTGAGAGTGTTCTCATTCTGAACAAAAACCTCCGTTTTAAAACTCAAGCTTGGCCTCTTCTTGATCACATTATATATTTTACATCTTTCTTTTCTTTCTTTCGTGTTCTATTCTGTGCACTCATCTATTGCACATCTGTCCGTCCTGGGAGGGGGATCCCTCCTGTAACCCTAACCCTAACCCTGATTCATTAGGTTTCCCCATTTTTCCCCATCAAAAGGTTTTGTCAGGGAGTTTATCCTTATTCAGATCAAGGGTCTGATGACAGATGATACTGTATCCCCCTCAGACCTGATTTGAAAATGGCTTTGTATGGTTTGCACCCTATAATGAAGAGGCACTTACCTCCTCTGACATTGGTTGAACAGGTGCAGGTCCTTCTGCAGCAGAGCCAGCATCTACTGCCAGCTGCAGGACCCCCTGAAGGTTATGGGGATATCTTCTGTCGGTCTGTCTGTCTTCTGCCATGATTTTTACTGAAAGAGCTGAAGAGAAAAACACAGCAAAAACAAGTCAGTAAAACAAATGCAGAAATGATCCATATCAAGCTGCAGTGACACTGAGGTGAGGATATCGATTCAATACACAAGAAGCAAACCCAGACATCAGCGTCTTAATTGACATCATCAGGAACATGGTAAACTTTGACACAACTAGCTGCTGCTCTTCATTTAGCTACGTTTAACACTGGATGTTTTATACACTAATTCCCAACCTACCTTTGAAGCGTCCTAAAAAGTGTGTTGAATAAATGGGCACACAGTTTCTTTCTGACTTCCAAACAAGTGAACACCGCCTTTAAAAGCCTTCAAACACAGACACATGAATGAGCTAGAATATTCTAGCTAGCTGATTTCACGAGTTGCAACGGAGCTGCCATGCTCTACCGTAAAGATTCTACTAAACTGGTCAGCGACATTTTCAGGCCATATTTCTCAGTCTAGCCTCAGTCTCCTCAGTCGCCAAGATTTCAGCATCAACTCAGCCCTCTGAAGTTAAAATGTGGCAGAACTGAACTGAACAGTAATACGACCTCAATATTCAAAACGCACAACTGCAAACTCTCTACTAACGTAGTTACGGTAAACGTGTGTGTGTGTGTGCGTAGTGACGCTTATACGCACGTCGTTCAGAGAGTGCTAGTGGAAGTGAGAGGAGTACATCCCTCATGGGAACTAAATTTGTTATAATATTTAATGTTATAATGTCTATGATGTGTTATATGTAAGATTAGATAAGAATATATGTGAGATGTTTTTGTATATGATGTAAAATATATAACACTTTCTTCTTGGATTTCAACAAAATTATGGAGCATGGCAGGTTATTGTCCAGAGCAAAACGTGGGGAAATGTAAACTATGTTTGGCTGTCTGATAATGAGAGTACTGATCTAAAACTAGCAAAATTTCACTTTCCTTTATTTTGTGTCAATTTGGTCTTACTGCATATTGCTACCATCATCATCAAATTTAATACAAAATTGTCTGATGATATGATATTGTAGTGTCCTGGTTCATCAGCTCCCAGAGATTACCTTCTCCTGTCTTGCGTTTAATACAGATAGATAACATTAACGGTAATACATTAACGTGTGGGACGTTATTATTATTATTGTCATTATTATTATTATTATTATTATTAACTCTCTCTGAAGATACACTTACTTGACACATGCTAGAGTTAACAACAACAATAATAATAATAATAATAATAATAATAATAATAATAATAATAATAATAATAATAATAATAATACTAATAATAATACATTTAATGTACATGACTGTGCAATATTAGTATTTCAGGTATACTACTACTACATTTCAACAGTGCAATTTGTATATTTATATATGGGGTTTTTTCACTTTAAATCTATGCAATAACAATATCAAACTCAGGTATATTATCATTCAACACCAATATTACTCTTGTGCATAATGTTACTGTTACTATTATTTTACTATATATATTTTTAAGGCTATACTACTATTGTGTGTTGTTCTTTATTCTTTTTTATTAACACTTTTTTTGTTCTTTTTTTTTACTGTCCACTTTGCTGCTGCAATAATGTAAATTTCCCCATCGTGGGACTAATAAATGAATATTATCTCATCTTGTCTTAATAACTTACTACATACACCCGGTCCGGTTGGTGGTGGTAATTCACCTGTAACCTAGTTTGCCAACCTCCAAAAGAAGAAGAGGAAGCAGTGAACTATTTTCACTCACTGATCGTCTTTGGTTTGTCTAACCATCCAAGATGGCGGCGCTCGTGGGGCTGCGTGCTTGTTTCTCTGGTAAAACAATCATTATTTGACTCTTTATAAATTTTTTGACAGCCTGTTGGTTCATAAGTCTGTGATTTGTTTTGCACATGTTAGAAAGGGTTGTTTGCATGTGTGGAAATGTCGCCAGTGAAGAGAAAGAGATGATGCTGTGTCTTCCTCCAGCAGAGCAAGGTCACGTTACTGTGAGTGTTAGCTAGCAGTGCTGCTAATGCATGATGATATAAACAGGTCAAAACATCACAGAGAGACAGTGGTGCTTAAACAGCTGACAGCATGTGAAGGAGACTCTTCCTCTTTGGTTTAAAGGCTCCTGTCGTCAATAAATACTGATGGATTAATGCAGGTGTAGCTTCAGCTCTCTAAAGATTGTCTTTGTGTTGCTAAATTAAATGTCAGAGATGCTTTATGCGTCAAACTGATGTTAATATAGTACCAATGATGAAATCTGGTGAACACGTAAGTAAATTGTGGCATTGTAAAACCTATTAGATCACCATTGTCATGTTCTGAAGAAATGTTTTGATCCTTTTATTAAATTAGTCAGCCTTACACTCTTTAAACTCCTTAAAAGCTATAAAAGCCTAAGTAACCAGGCTGCTGGTGGTAAGTAACCTGCTCGTTCCTCTCAGGAGTTCACTAACATGAGGTGTTAGGGAATAGTAAGGAGCCCTTTAGTAAATCTTCTCTTACTCAGATGGCTTCTCCTGTTTGGAGGTTTCAACTCAACATGGACATTGGATCATGACCGGAGCGTTTTAAACTCAAATTAAAACAGTTTTTAAAGTAGGATCAGTCAAGTAGTCATGAGTGATCTGCTGATTGTTCTTTTATGATACTTTTATGGTGTTTTGTGTTGCTTTGTTGATGAGTTTCATGTTGTAATGTGTGCACATGTATTGAGTTTTATGTATTTCCTAAACTCATCTAGGGACAGGCATTGCAAACTATCTTAGGCTATAAATGCTGTGATATGTGGCATATGTTCACACTATATAATTGTTCCCCTGCAAATAAACATTAAATAAAATATAAAACTTGGATGGCGGAAGAAGTTCATTTTAAGAGTGAAACAATGAAATAATCAGCTGTTATCTTACATTTTGATTCTCCCTCTCAGGCCTTCAGCTTTCCTCGCCGAGCCTCCTGCACAGCTCCTTCAAACTGGTGAGTGTGCACACTAACTGCAGCCCGAAGCGCTCCGCCAGTTTAACAGGGATCTTCCTGCTGTATAATTCTTGGGTTTGTCTTGCAGTGTGCTGTGCCTCTGAGTCGGCGGACCTTCGCTGCAGAGGCAAAGAAGACGTACAGCCGAGAAAAGCCCCACGTGAACATCGGAACAATCGGTCATGTGGATCACGGCAAGACCACCCTCACTGCAGCCATCACAAAAGGTAAAATCACTGACGTCCTTTTTTACTCGCACATTGACTCAGATGACCACATGTACTGAATTAGCTCCACTGACTTACTTTAAGTCAGAAATGTGACTGTCTTGGTTTTTTTTGGGGGGGGGTCCTTAGTGCTGGCTGACGCCGGTGGAGCTAGCTTTAAAAAGTATGAGGAAATTGACAATGCCCCTGAGGAGAAGGCTAGAGGAATCACCATCAACGCCTCTCATGTAGAATATACCACAGCCAACAGACATTATGCTCATACAGACTGCCCCGGTCACGCTGACTACGTCAAGGTAATCTGCCTGACAAATAAACTGCCCAACCTGATGCAGCTTCATCTTTCTTAGTGATTCATAAAGAAGAATCCCATTTAATCCTCCTCCACCTCTTCCCTTGTTCAGAACATGATCACGGGCACAGCTCAGATGGATGGCTGTATCCTGGTGGTGGCGGCCACCGACGGCCAGATGCCTCAGACGCGCGAGCACCTGCTGCTGGCCAAGCAGATCGGCGTTGAGCACGTGGTGGTTTTCATCAACAAGGCGGATGCCGTGGAGGACAAGGAGATGCTGGAACTGGTGGAGATCGAGATCCGTGAGCTGCTCACGGAGTTTGGCTACGACGGTGACAACACGCCCGTCATAATAGGCTCTGCTCTCTGCGCTCTGGAGGTGAGGTTTGATCGGTTAGCTATTGTTAAAATAAAAAATCAACAAACTCAGAATTCTGCCAGAATTTGGCTCCATCATTTCTGACAGGTGACTGAATTCAGTATAATATAAGTATTTAATGTGAGTTTGTGATGTGCCTGAATAATCGTCTCGCTCCATCTCAGAACAAACAGCCGGAGCTGGGCGTGAACGCAGTGATGAAACTGCTGGAGGTCGTTGATGATTACGTTCCTCTGCCCAAAAGAGAACTGGAGAAACCTTTCCTTCTGCCCATCGAAGGTGTTTATTCAATCCCAGGTACGAAAAAGAGATGACCGCTGCAGATATTTGACTCAATGTTGTAATAAATAACAGATGAAGGTAGCTTGCGAAACCGTTCTTTACTGTGAATAAACTGGTTACCATTTGTGTCTTTCAGGCAGGGGTACAGTAGTGACAGGCACTATGGAGAGGGGAATCATCAAGAAAGCAGACGAGTGTGAGTTTGTTGGCCACAGTCGCAGCTGCAAATCTGTGGTTACTGGTAAGTGAAAATAAAAATAATCATATCTTATAGGATTGATGCCAAGGATCATTACAGCTGTTTTTGTGATTGTTGGCTGAAATACTTTGATTTTTCCTTTAATTTGTGACCTTTCTGCACCTGTAAGGAATACTCTTTTAAGTCAGGCTGCACTGCTGCACTGCTGCACTGCTGCAACTGGTGCAACTAAGCATATGTTACATACAAAAATCTGACTTAGGTGTCCATTCTGTCGGGCTCAGGTATCGAGATGTTCCACAAGTCTCTGGACCGGGCTGAGGCAGGAGACAACCTGGGCGCTCTGGTCCGAGGCCTGAAGAGGGAGGATGTGAGGAGAGGGATGGTGATGTGCAAACCAGGATCCATCTTGCCTCACCAGAAAGTCAAGGCTCAGGTCTGGGAGCACAAAGTTGCATTTAACTATCATCTAAACCAGTGGTCTCCAACCCTGCTCCTGGAGAGCTACTGCCCTGCATGTTTTAGGTATCTCCTCACTCTAACTCGTTATCAAGCAGCTGAGGCTCGTCAAAGGGCTTGATAACGAATTGATTATTAGAATCAGGTGTGTTAGAGTGAGGAGATACCTAAAACATGCAGGGCAGTAGCTCTCCAGGAGCAGGGTTGGAGACCACTGATCTAAACACTGTTTTTTTCTGCTGATTCATTTGTCACATCTATTACATGGCTTTTCTAATAGACACATCCATCAATTCTTATACACATCTAATGGGCAAAGAGCAGCAAACTGGGAGACCAGCCAAATGCCACACGAATGACACAGAGGTCATTCAATTGAGTTTGTAAGCGAAACTGCGTTCATGTGGACTGTGTCATGTTCATGCTTTCTATGTTACAGGTGTATGTTCTGAGTAAGGAAGAGGGAGGCAGACACAAACCCTTTGTCTCTAACTTCATGCCCGTCATGTTCTCGCTAACCTGGGACATGGCCTGTAAAATCACTCTGCCTGAAGACAAGGTATGTGTGTATTTATTTGTGTGTCTTTTGGCATGTCAATACATGGATGTTTGTCAAATAGTGTCAAGCTGTATGCAAGTATTTTAAACAAACACTTCCCACACCTTGTGCATGTATTAGACATTGACATATGTCTAACTTCATGATGTTTCAGATCAGAAACATTGTCTGACTGACAGATTACTACCAGTACATGTATTTTACAAATTTCTGCACTTTTCTGTTATTTATAAACAATGGAGTCTAGTAGCTGCATGTTGAAGAATAGTAACTATGATTAATCACACTCCTGCGTATTGTTCTCGTCTCCTCCAGGAAATGGTGATGCCAGGAGAGGACACCTCCCTGATGCTCACGCTCCGCCAGCCAATGGTCCTGGAGAAAGGCCAGAGGTTCACTCTGAGAGACGGAAACAGAACCATTGGCACCGGCCTGGTCACAGACATCATGACCATGACAGATGATGACGTGAGCAGCAACTGGGGCTGAAGAGGAAACTCTGCAGAGAGGGCTTAGCTTTGGGGGGGGAGGTTAGGGATCAGGGAGGGAGGGTGGGTGTGTGGGTGTCTATATCTGGTCAAATCAAATAATTGTCAATATATAAAATACAAAAAAGCCATTCACATGAACATAAGAGAACTCAAAAGGATTGCATGGCTCTGGTTTGAAGCTCTACTGAACCAAGATACATGAAATATTTAGCACTGTCTATGTGTTTGAAGGCCAGACTGTCATCTGTCATTTATGTAATAAAATGTATTTAATAATAAAAATGCCTCCTCCGCTTTATAGTATCGGCTATGTCTAGCCAGGCAATTCTCAAACAAAAAAGACATATATATTATAAGTGAGAAAGAAATCTGAAACACTAACTTACATTCATACAGAATCTTTATTACAGATGTGCTTGAAAGTTTCTGAACCCTTTAAAGCTTTTTTTAATGCATAAATGACCTAAAACATCAGATTCTCACACAAGCCCTAAAACTAGACAAACCGAACCCAATTAAACAAATGACATGAAAATGTTACTCATTTATTGAGGAAAATGATCAAATCTTATATATTTCTATGAGGCAAAAAGTATGTGAACCCTTGCTTCCAGTAACAGGCGTGACCCTTTTGCAGCAATGACTTCAACTAAATGTTTCCAGTTAGTTTATTTATCAGCCCTGAAAATCGGCTCAGAGGAAGTTAAGGCCATTCCTCCTCACAGAACTGTATCAATTCAGAGGCTGGTTAATCTGACCCACCACATGGTTTGTTACACAGAACCATCTGAGAAGTCGTCCATGGAAACTGTTCGGAAAAGGGCAGGCACTTTGAAAAAAAAGTACTTGGCAGGTGATTGGATGAACCATCTCTTGATCACCATTTTGCTGCATGACTCGCTTTCGGTTGAACTTCAGTTCACACATGGATACTTTGACTGTTTCCTGAAGAAGTTGCCAGAACAATTCAGATTCCATAGGTCCATCGTTGATTGCATGCTGTCCTAGTCCTGAAGCAGCAAAGAAGGTCCAAAGCATGATACTGTCACCACCATGTTTCATAGATGGGATGTTCTTGAGAAAACCGTAGATGGGCAGCAGTGTTCTTTTTGGAGAGTTGTGGCTTTCTCTTCTCAGCTCTAACATTGATGTTCTCCTGATGGTGGACTTATGAACATTGACTGTAGCCACTGTAAAAAAAAAAAAAAAAAGGCCTTTAGTTTCCTATGATCTTTGTTGTTTGACCACTCCTGGGGAGGATAACACTGGTGTTGGATGTCCTCTTTATAAAGGGTTTTGTAAACCTTTCCAGCCTTCCCTGGTGAGTATCAGCAACTCTTCTTCTAAGGTCCTCAGAAATCGCTTTGTTTGAGCCATGGCACTTTTCCACAAACCCGTGTTGTGAAGCTCAGACTTTGACAGTGAAGATCCAGATTTCTCTTCTTTTAATAAATCGAGGCCTCCCAGACTCTCACCTGATTGTCATCACATTGATTGAAACACTCAACTCCCCTTATAACATTGGATCATATTCTTCAGTAAATAAATGAACAAGTGTTTTTTATATTGTCACATTTGTTAAATCGATGTGTCTTTAAGTTGTTTTGTGTCATATTTATGCAGACATTCTAATTCTAAAGGGTTCGCTGACTTTAAAGCACCACTGTAAATCTATTGAAGTTAGCTGACAGAGTATATGGCATTGCATGTTACAGGCTGTATAAGCCACAGGGGGGCAGCAAAGAGGTGCTTCAAGAACTTTCCAGGTCTACATTCACAGTTCTGATGGCAAAATGTTATTAATCACAGTAACAGTATTAGGAAGCCAAATGTACAGTTTCCTCTACTAAATGCCCTTTGTTAGGCTAAAAAGTAAGTTTAAACAAAAGGTAAGGTAATGGAAACTCATCTTACCAGAACACAAACATTTAACTGAGATGCAAAATATTCAACATACAAGATAAAGTACAAGTTCTGGTTAAATGCTGAATCATGTCAACTGATTTTTTTTTTTACTGTGATTTCACATGTTAACTGTCTCCACCTGTCCAATAATATGTTATCATTATGTTAAAAGGTGGGAGCCCACATTTACAATCTGTCAGTATCTTTACAGTAAAATGAAATATAGTTTCTCTTTTGTTCTTTTACAGCCTCATCTGTGAAAGTTTTAAAATTGAGTAATAAAATAAATAAGTTAATATTCTGTTAAAATAACTCAATCCATGAAATGCATCAGTGAAAGATGATTATGTGAGAGTAGATGTAGAAAAACAGCATCAGCCTAAGATTATCTGGTGAATGGTTGACATAGGAGATCGGAAATGAGACACTACTGGAGGGTTTTTGGTGAGTCTTATAGTAATAGTTTTTGAATGCATGGTGTCTTTTGGTAGATAACTTCTGTGTGTTAAACCAGGCTGACCCTGTTGTTCTTGAACTGGGTGAGTAGTTTGTGTCCTCTCTGCATGCTCATTCCCAACAGGAAGTTCTCCTGTTGCTCTGTGTTTGCTGTAGGTATTTGAGTCAGTGCCTCTTGTAATCCAATCAGCCTGTTGCTGTAATCAAATACTGTACGTCTGCAAGAGTCGAGGCTGGAGCAGCGAATACCACTGAGTGATGTGCTCAGCTGGAGGACAAATGACTCCATAAGCAAAATAACTTAAAGAGATATGATCAGACAGTAAACTCTAGTATGTTTCAGTGATACTGGCCTTAACTGTCCTGTGAGAGTTGCTGATACACTGAATGTGACCCTAACCCTTTTCATCAAACTGCCCCCATCACATGTTGCTGACGTTGACGACCTCACAGTGTGTAGACACGTCAGAGGGATGAAGAGCGTTACACTGTCAGCTTTCAGTAACATTAGGTTACAGTGGTGGAAAGTAACTAAATATGTTTACTCAAGTACAGTTTTGAGGTACTGCACTTCATTGTTTTACGTCACTGTATTTGAAAAGGATTTATTCTCATTTTTAGTACCTTTTTAAGATTGACTTTTTTTAATTGTACATTTATTTAACAGCTGTAGTTACTATTATATTTCAGGTTACATAATAAAAACACATGATATTTTTGTATATCCTAAGAAATTTTCCCTCTAAAAATCTCAGCTGATGTCATTAAATAAGATCCAAAGAGGCAATATTATCCAATATATAATATATAATAAATAATATATAATATATAGACAGACCTTTTGTAGATAAAAAGTTGAGTGGGGCTGACTCAACATTAGGGAACCACATGGATGAAACTAACAGTACATTAAGTGATTAGAACAAGCTCCAACCAGCTACAACAGTTAAATACTACATGTGCAACAGTCACAGGGAAGGAGTAATTTTACTTTTGATACTTGGTGTATATTGTGCGTATAAAATACTAAAGTAGGGTTTTGGATGCAGGACTCCTACTTGTAATGTAGTTTATATTTTTGTATTGGTACTTCCATTTAACATTTATGAGCAGCATAAAGGATTTTTAATGTAGTTGTAACCAGATGTGAGGGCGTCAACTACATTACTGTTTGGTTGGTAAATTGGTCAACAACTTTACCTCGTCCTGTCAAACAACTGTAACAGATAATGACAAAGAAATATAACACTGCTGTCCCATGAATACAACATATGATGTATTGATTATTGATTGATTAATCATTAATTGACCATTCATTACATGAATTAAATATGGACACATAAATTAAATATGTATTTATTTATACATCTTCATACTTCTTTGCATTACAATTCAGCAAACTTCATAAGGTGATGAAGGCTATAAAATGTGGCTAAATAAAAGCAATTTTTCTTTTCACAGTTTTCAAGGTAAGAAAGGATCTGTCTTCATAAACAGTTTTAGACCAAGCTATTAATGATATGTAAATGTATATAAACAGTTAATAGTTTATAACTAACTAAGTATGTGTTCCTATATATAATCATATATTATTACATCTGTGATGTGATTACAGCTAAGTTATACTGTATTAATGTTGCTTTATGAACTGTTTATACACCAGTAATGCATGTGTCATATACAAATTTAAATTTTTGACATTTATAAACAGAGAGGTTAAATGAAAGGTATGTGTGCAGAGACAACATTAAATTCAATTACAACTTTACATGATCTCCTTTGGACAGCTGCAATAAAGGCAGTACGAAAATAGTTTAAATTACACACATATATCCAGCCTGATTTCTAAACCAGTGGCTCAATTTCCTTTCTCAGTTTTTCCCAGACAGGGCGGTTATTCCAACCAGCGATCTTCCATTCACAAGTTCACCTCTCTCCAACCTTTAAGCTGTCCCCACCCTGAAAAGAATAACATGAGGCGATCTGATTTTACTGTGAATGGAAAAAGAAACTGCAATATAATATCAAGAGGTAGGTACACAAAGGGGAAAAGATGCTAAGATTGGTTTCCATGACTTGTCTTGTCACAATGAGATGTCACGTCCCCGGGCAAAGGACGAAGGGAGTTATGCCTTTTCATTTCCAGACATTTTTGACAAGGACCGTCATTTCACGAAACACACTGATTTTGACCAACACCTTGTCAGCTTCCCCACATTAGAGCCTCCATGCATGTAGATCCTGTAAAAAATGAAACAAATAGTATCAAAGTATCTTTTTTATCTTATTGATAATGATACTTTTTAAAAGTTAATACTGTATTATAGCAGAGACTGTATTACACAACTGCCAACTTATATTAAAACCACACAAATCTTTTTTTTTTGTCTAACTTACATCTCAAATGCTTTTAAAACTCCAGTGAGAGAAATTTTCATTTAAACCAAAATCCAAAGCTTTCTTGTTGGTTCCTAAAAAAACCCAGTTGATATGTTGATGATGAGACTTGATTGTTAATATTATTAATTTTCTAAAATGTCTGGAATTACGGTTTTCGGGAAGGGAAGTACAGCTGTTTGTGTTGCAACATGTTACTTTTTTCCACCCTCCACCTCCTTCTGGCAGCTGAGGGAAACCAGTGAATAGTAGAGCTGCTGCAATTAGGGCTGAATGTTTCTTTCAACAACCCACTCTGCGTGTTTGAAGACTGACCCTCCTCGGCTTCTCATCCTCCAACACCGCAGAGTGGGTGGGAAGCATCCCGTTTTATTCTCGGTGCTCTTTCCATCAGCACATCTCATCTTAAAGCAATACATTATAGATTCATTTGGCAGTAAAATAACTCCCTGAAAGTCAAAAGCATGAAAGGGTAGAATAATTTATTCTGTTAAATGTCACGCTGATGGGACTTGTTGGTGCCAGGATAACAGTTTAATAGTTCACACACCCACTCTTTGGCTGACTACTCATAATAAATGGTAATTGAATAAAACCAGATATGGATAATATTATTTTTGGATGAGGTACCCACCACCTACCAGATTCAGATTCAATAATTTATTACCATGCCAATGAAACATTGTTTGGAATTTGTCTTGGCATGTGCTTGGGCTAGACAAACAAACACACACAATCATATTCTACTTAAAGGATATGGCTGGAGATTTTCTGATTTTTTTCCCGTCAACAAATCTCATATGCTGAGCCAAACCAACAATGATCCTACTTACAAGTATTCAGTGTTTATCCAGAGTCTGATAGATCTTATTCCTCTGGACCGTAGACCTCTGCCGTTGTCCATTGGGTGACTTGTTCTTCATGGGCACATTAGTTTGTTTAGAAATGGTTCCAAACACTAATCATATTTTAAATCTTCAGAGAGTAGTTTAGTGTATGGCAGACACAGCTGAACATGTGCAGGAACACAGTTCTGTTCACAACCTCTTGACTTTGAACCACATTGTAAATTTCTCATGAAACCTCAACACAAAGTCAGAAAGTTGTGATAGGTGGCACAACAAGTGGTGTCTGCCTTACACAGAACTACTCTTCAAAGACTGATTGCTGTGATTGGTCTTTGGGCACTTTTCTAAGTAAACTACTCTGTCAGTACTCTTCATAATGAAGGAACATGTTACCCAATGCAACAGTGTGGATCACTGACGTGTTCTTAATAGCTTTTGGACAACACCTTAGGTCTACAGCACAGAGGAATAAGATACATCAGGCTTTGGATACACACGCACTGCAGTCCTTGTGAGTAGGATCAGTTGATTTTTGGTTTGGCTCTGCATGTTATATTTGACGGTAAGAATGATAGAGAAAATCTCAAGATTTGTCCATTCAATTTGTAAAAGGAATTTTTGCTAAAACAAAACTTTGATTGTGTCTTTAAAAGATCAGTAGAGAGAGAAAATAAGCTGTTACACTGGTCATAACAATACAATGAGTATCCTATTTTGATACTCTGATATTTGACAATTTAACTAAAGCTATTGTCACTTAGGTTTGTGTGATTGTGTGTGTGCATGCGTTCAAGCTCTTTTCCAGCGTTCAAGGTTACAGGGCAGTGAAATCAAGACTGCCAAGCCTTGTCTGTATGCAAAGACATGCCTTATTGGTTGCATAACAGTGAAAGAAGAAACCTCTGACCCCAACCAGATACTGTCCACCACCAAATCACAGTCATAAATCACACTCCATTCCTCTGTGTTTATCAAACAGCTGGCTCACACGTTCCCTCCCCGCTGTACTTATTTGTTGTAACTCAACAACAATTGCATTAAGCAGATTATTGTTAAATTATCCCTGTCCATCTTCAATGAAGAAAACAGAGAACTAGTGGCTTTTTCTGATATATTTTATTGTAGTAATCAAGAGATATTTTTTTAAATGTCTCTTTCTTCTTTATAAACTGTTGTCTCACAAAACAAACTAAACCCCGCAAGAAGACGACAAGGTGAAACTCAGAGTCAAGATTGCTTCAATGCATTTTGTGGAAGACAAGAAGAGGTTCAAATCTGTAGATGTTTTTTCCATCAAGGAAAGAAAGTATTTTTTTCTAGCTTTGCTCAAGCAACTTATGATATTAAATAAAGTGCTAATACTTAGCCTCTATTCAAGCACAAAGGTCATATAACAAAAGAAAACAAAAAAACATTTTATTTACAATACAGGCCTAACACATTTACAGGATCTAATAATTTTCGCTGTGCTTCACTTTTAGTGCAAATGGCAAAAGAACCACCACTTTTGGTTTTGTGGAGCATGCCTTTATTTCAGCACAAGTCAGCAAGATATAAATACAAATGTGTTGAAGTTTTGCTGAAATGGCAGTCAGGAGTAAAAGATAACCCCATATGGACCCACATGGAAAACTAATTCATCTCACCTGGGATCAGTGATACAGTGGTATACAACCTGACCTAATATCTTTATTACCAGAAAAAAAAGAAAGAAAGAAAGAATGATCATAATTCAGTGTCACAGGCAGAGAACAGGGACAAATTTACCAAACACCTCATTTATTTATTTATAGCTGTGGGTGTGATTTATCACAACATGAACAGGTCAGGTGAAAGCTTATTCTTGAAATATATATATAAATATACATCTATATGTATATATATATATATATATATATATATATATATATATATATATATATATATATATATATATATATATATATATATATATATATATATATATATATATACATATGTATACAATTTTACTTACAGAGTTTCCAGAGTTTTCTCAGGGTAAAGTTTGATTTGTTTAAATTCTGATTTACAGATTGACATTTTTATTGTCCCAAATCTTCAAGCTCATTTCATCGTGGTCTGTTGCGTGGCTCACATCCATTTAAAATCTTGAACTAAAATGTACCATCTCATTTTATCCCACAGTGAAGCACACATGAAATGCATCTACATCTGGTTTAGAGCTTGTTAAAAGTTATTTTAGTGACCCACAATAATACATGTAGTCAAATCTGTAAAAAAAAATAAATAAATAAAAAAAATGTGTGTCAGGGTTTTTCTTTGTTTATTTATTTATTTGTTTTTTGGATTTGGCTTTTAAACTCAATATAGAGCGCAGATGTGACACAGTATTACTCCACTCAGTCTCCCACAGGTCATTGATCTGACATGAGTTTAATTTCAAATGACTTTAATTAGACTCCTCTGCTGCCTGTGAGGGACCATCCAGAATAAATCTTTGATTACCAATATGTGAAGGATTAGACTTAGATTCTCCTGTTCTTGAAGTGATTTTATGTCCTGAGGTCACAGAGATGGCTTAACTTTGAGTGCTTCTTATTTGTCTTTGCTTATTTTGTATTTTGTATATATGACACAAGCCATAAAGACTGCATTTTGACCTGCAGCAGCACATTTATGAGGAGAAAATGGCTCAATTGTAAAATATAAACTTTACGCTCAATTATATTTTTATTTCCCATTAGGTTACATACCACATCTGAAAAGATCAAACCAGCCTGGTATCACTAAATAGCCTATGAATAACAAGCCAATTTCTTAAGCCATTTTGCGTGTTATCACTAAGCATTTTCTGCTTTGCGCATACCATTTCATGCCATTTAGGTCTTAAATTTAGTTATGAAAAAAAGTGTGGTAGTAAATAGTTACGTGTGAGTGACAGGGGAAATTATGTATGTCAGATGACATCAATATAATGTGACTTTCTTTTCTTTTCTTTTTAAGGTAGTTTTGGCTTATTAGGAGGAGGCCGGTTGGATGGATGTTGGGTGTATGGCTCGATAGGTATAAAAGGCAAAAAGTTGCAAAAGCAGTAGCGCCCTAGTGGTCAAATCCAGCCAGGGACCCATGCTGCAGGTCATTCCCCTCTCTATCTCCCTGATTCCCATTGGCCTCTCTGCCAGTTACTTAAAGGCATGAAAAGCCCAAAAATAAATCTTTAACAAAAAAAGTTGCAAAAGCAGCAGAAGACCACTGGAGACCAGACCGGACACTTTTACTGTCACATCTAGACATTTTAACCGGACATTTTTACTACTTTTTACTGATCATTTTAACCAAAACTATGATCTTTCCCTAACTTGAACAAAGTGGTTTTTGTGCCTAAACCTAACCAACAGCAATAAATGACACACAAAAAGTGTACAATGCATAAACATGATACAAGAAATGTCCTTTAAAATGGCGTGCTATGTATACACCATGTATACACCCATGAGATCACGTTGCCGAATCGTGACGGCCAAACAAAGCTAGGCAACGGTAATTTTTTTCCACATGTTGGAGTGGTGTGCTTTGGAGGATATTGTATTTTTAACCCTCACCACAACCAAAGAAAAGGTGTAAGGAATGGATTGAACAGTGTGTTTGTTCTAACGTCAACAAGCTACCTACCCACAGAATTAACCTAACCCAGCAACTTTTCAAACTATACTATTTTGTGTAGGGTTACAGATTACTTTTAACCAGTAAGTGGAAGCTGGTCTTGGATGTTTGAGAGAGGGATAACTTAGTCTGAATCCTTGAAGTCTTTTCTCTTGCGATGTTAAAAGTAAAACATACGAGTTGGAAAGACAAAAAAATGCCTTAAGCATTTAATAGCTACAATACTAGGTCTATACTGCAATGCAAGAGCTGTTTCATTAACTTCTGATAATTTGTGTAACTTTCAAGAACCGAAAATCTTCATCACCTCATGCAGTGACTGGCTATGTGTGTGGAAGAAAGCAGGATTTGAACTTGTATTCTTTTTTTGTTTGTTACACTAGTGTTTCTGTCACTTTTTGTGAATGCCTTCTGGTAGAGGCTATCCAGTGTATCCAAAGTTGAAAGTAAAAAATTAATTGGTCAGCCTCCATTATCACTTAAACATCATGTGCTGTTGAGGAACGTAAAGCGTGACAGGACTAGCAACAGTAACTAAGGGGACAGGGTTTAGCGAGCATTTATTCAATACTTATTCCCTCTGGCTTACACATAAATACAGAGATGAATAATTTTCCCTGGCAGTATGAATAAAAACCATACAATTCACCATCAAGTTTGTTTTTCCTTTATATAATCGGAATGACTCTACCTTGTCATGTGTCAATCAATCCTATATGTATATCGGTTACCGACTAACCAAGTCATCCACTGATATAGTATAATGTAGAACATTTAGAGACTGTTCACATAAGTTATATCATTAAGATGAATATCCACTGCATTTTTTCCAGATGGGAAAAGGAGAATTATTCTGGAGAAATATTCCCGAGTTTTGCTTTTCTAAATGTCTGCAAAGTGTCAATTTCACTCCACACTCTGTTATGAACTCTATATTTGAAGACTATGTACAGCACTTATACAGACAGTCCCACCAAAATTATCCAACATTTTGAAAATATTAATACAAAACTATGCTATAGTCATGCACTTTATTGTTAGGATCATCTGCAAATTGAAACATGACAGTTTTTGTTTGCATTTGCTGAAGCTGAAAAACCATCTCAGGGAAGTAAAAGCAAAAAGTTTTCCAATGAGAAACGTGATGTGTTTCATTTTTGCCAGTATGTTGGAGATCGGTCCTGCTTTTCCTCCAGCTGCATCAGAACGGTCTTCAGTGGTGTCCTCATGCCTTAGTATGACAGTCATTGGTCTCTTCATACATTACATGATACTTGCGTCCAAGAACAACAAACCAAAACACTGATGTTCTGGTAAGCAATCGCCAAATGTCAAATTTTAGATTCTCTACGCGAGGACACTGTTTCATGTCCAGGGGTGGATTGCTCTGATGAACAAATCCTGTTTTCCTCTTTCTCCACATCTCCCTCCTCCTCCTCATCCCTGCTGATGAAGGCCAGCTCGTTCTCATAGCAGAAGGAGTTGCCGCCAGACGTTGGAAACTTTCTCTCCTCTATGTCCCTGGCACTGCATCTTGGGGTGGACGGTACTTCGTATGTTTTGTGAAAGTAGGCGTAATCTATCCTGTATTGGCTCTTCTCTTCAAAGATGAGGGGCTCAAAGCGGTGACCCCAAAGGATCTCTGAGGGTAGGTAAGAGCTGCGTGCTTGCACCGTCATAGCTGTGGCCTCAACCAAACCTTCAAGTATGATAACTACTTCAAAGTCAGCTGTTTCTAGATCTTGCTTGCTGATGCCAAACAGTGGACTTTCTTCATCGATCTCATGAATTACAATGAGGGGTGCAACCAGAAACAGGCGGTCTGTGCCTTTGTCATAGCCTACATTCATGTCAATCTGATCCAGAGGGATATACTCGCCTTCCTCTGTGTAACGGGGCTTGACCAGCTGGGCTCTGACATGAGCCTCCACCACGTGGCTCTTCCTTAGATTTGCAACCCTAAACATGAGGCTCAACTTACCATCACGCATGGCGATGACAGCATTGTGGCTGAACAGCAGAGTTTCTGCACGCTTTTTGGGCCTTGCCATCTTGGCCATGATGGCACCAATCATGAAGGCATCGATGATGCAGCCAACAATGGACTGAAAGACGACCATGAAGACAGCAGCAGGGCATTCCTCAGTCACACAGCGAGATCCATATCCGATTGTTGTCTGGGTCTCAATGGAAAACAGGAAAGCTGCCACAAAGGTGTTGACCTGGATGACACAAGGAACAAAATTGTCGTCCCCACCATCGTGGTCCATGTCACCATGTAGGAGGCCAATGACCCAGAATGCCAGGCCGAACATTAGCCAAGACACCACAAACACCAGGCTGAACACAAGGAACATGTATCGCCAGCGGATGTCCACACAAGTTGTGAAAATGTCCGAAATGTACCGCTGTGATTTCTCATCCATGTTTGAGAAATGGACGTTGCATTGCCCAGCCTTGCTGACAAACCGGGTGTGGTATTTGCGTCTCGTGTGGATTTTGCCATTGCCGAAGCTGCCCACAGCAGGCATTGTACTAAGTCTCAGGCCTACTTCTTCTTCACAGGAAAGGAAGCTGTGCTTGTGTGCCCTTCCCACACTCATGCCTCAGTGGGGACAGCCACGTAGTTTCACACTGCCCAGTTCATACAAAACTGACCAGGCTCACAGGAAGTGCGAAGCTCCGTCCAACACAGACTCAGCGTCAACTGGAATTGAGAGGTAAGGCTCGACTGCAGTTTCCTGTGAAGAAAGGACAGAAAATATTGTTATTATTATTAGTAGTAGTAGTATTAATATCTGTCCATTAAACCCTTTTTTCTGCACCAAATGCTGTTTATGTATTTGTCCCAGCAGGTTGATCTTATGTAACAGTCCAGGATGCCAATTTCCAAATGTTTTGCAGCATTATAGGCACATTTATTATTATAATAATGATAGTAATAATAATAATAATAATAATAATAATACGTACATTGAAATTATCAAGACTTCTCTCAGGAGTCACTAACTATCATCTGTAAAAGTTTTAGGACTGATCTCTAAAGTTTTTATCTTGTAAAAGTAACTGTTCACTTAAATATTTGACTCTTGATTTAGTAACTGAGATTTCTTCTCAGCCAGTGTAACTGATGAATGTAATTCACTGTAATATGTGTTTTAGGCTTTCTTGATATACAATTTATGACAAACATTAAAATGATAAAGGTATAGGTAGAGTTTAAAATTGCCTTCTGTATTGAAAATGTGGTATATGTGTAAGATATGTAACCATGCTTTAAAAGATTTTGTTATACATTTAATTTTGAATATACTTTCATAGCATACATTTGATTTTCTGTCTTACCTCTCTCGCCTGTTCTCTTGGTAATAATATACAATACATGTTTCTCTGATCAACAAGGTACAGAAATAGCCAGCTAATCCAATGCCCTGCCATTTTATATGACGTATCTTCTGTTTCTTCCAGCTGGCACAGCTATTAGAGTCACTGGAGTACTGTGATGAGGCTGTGTGATTCCCCTGTGAGGATTGTGCCGGAAAATAATATGGGCTGAAAAAGATGGGGCAGAACATTGGGTATCACAGAGGAGGCAGCCTCAGATACAAATGGTTTGACGGTAAGAATCGATGGAATCATTTCAGACAAGCTAATGAAGGAAATATTTCTAAAAAAGGTAAATTTATCCTGATTTATCACAACTGCACTGTTCAGCACATCCAACTTGAGCTGCATTGATGATCAAAATAAAAATCAGTCTTAAAAATAAATTGTATTAACTGCAGGTGTGATAAAATATTTTGGGGTCCAGCTGATCCAGCTGTTTCACACATAAACACATCACACAGAAGGAGATCATTGTGATCCAGAGGACATTTTGGTTTATTTGCCTTCCGCTTGAAATATGTTCGATTTAAACGGTTCATTAATAATTATTACGCTTTTTATTGTTATAATATTAATAGTCTACAGCCCAGCTTGCAGCTCTGTGAGGCTACACAGAAGTTCTTCATGGTGAATGTTGAATGATCGAGGTTCACGTGTTTTCAAGCCCATCCTAAAAAAAATAGTGCCCAAATAAACATTGACACATATTTTCTTGCTGTAATCATTCCTCCTGTTCATACTGGCCATTATGAGATCCATTCCAAAGGCTCTTTCAATATGAATTAGGGGGGGACAAAATCCACAAGACTCCTTCTGTGCAAACATTTATTTAAAATTTATTTTTTTAATTAGTTAAATCAAATCAAAATTACAGTTACATTTCTTGTATTTATACTTACACTGCTTTCAAGACACAGAGAGGGAATTTAGATTAAAAAGACTAAATGTGAAACATATCGACTTGATTTGACTTATTTAAATGGGTGAATCCATATCACTCATATGACACTGAAAAACATTTGGAGGGGATCTTTTAATGGTCAGTATGAATAAGACGAAGCTCTGAACTGAACGTTCAGTCATGTTTCAGTTCAGTGAGTGGGACTACGCAGTTGGAGCACTGAACGAATCTTCTGAATTAATCTTTTTAATGAACTGATTCTAATGATCCAGTGCATTGAAAAGAACTGCTTTGCCCATCACTAGTCAGCATGCTAACATTGGCTAATTAGCACTAAACACAAAGTAAAGCTGAAATGTTGGGACTGTCATTAGATTTGAAGTTGGTTATAATTGGATATTTAAAATGTTCAATCCGATGATGGAGCTAGATGAAAAGTCAGAGAATCACCAAAGTGATTCATTTTCACACAAAAAACCCCACAAATGTCAGCTGCATAGTTGTACTAGAGCAAACTGACCAAGGAACAGACTGACATTTCCATGCCTAAAGACATGCTCTGAGAATGGCTAAACATCAAATTTTATATACCTGAATTAGTACAAAAGTTAAAGATACATTTGAAGATGCTGCAATAAAGGTAGTTTGTTATGAGAAATGTTGCTTCATTGAGGTTCAACTGTTATTATTGTAGGTTTAATCCACTGGCTCTGGCTGTAGACTCTGGCTGACTCTGACTCTGATGGAACTTCACTCATTTCAGGTCTTAAAATAAGACGCTGCCACACCATCACAATGCGGACTCGAGGGACCCCGAGTAGGGCCTTCAACCACAGGTCAGCACAAGGTCACATGCTGGTCAGTAACTGGCTGTAAGCGAGTTGAAGGTGAAATGTTTACTGTTACCTTTTAGATTATTACTGATTTTGATTATATTTTTAATCTTTTAGAACTTCTGAACACTAAAATATTCCAAGATTGATAGGGTGCACTCTTTTCTCTTGTGTTTCTTACCAAAAGATGGAAACACAATCAATGTGCCTCAGCACTTAGGGAAGGTACAGTTGTAAAGCAACTGGGATTTTTATCTTTAATAAAGTTTTAAAATGGGGTCAGAACAGAAGCTGTGCAGGTCTCCCCATCATGATAATGAATAGATGGACATTGATAACCCGTAGTAACAGAGCAGGTAAGTTACCAAATAGATTGTACAAAAAATAATGGAAAAGTAGATGATGAATTTAAAATATACTTTTTGTCCTTAAGCTGAGGTATGATTAAAGGAAGCAGCTATTGGTATGGATTCCTCCAGGTCAGTCGTCCGTTTATTGTTGTTGCGTAATTATTGCATGGACATTGGTAATTGGTAATGATTGTGCAAGATCACAAGATCAAATTCAAATTCTTCAGAAATTGGGGGAACGTTTTTGCTTGCAGGTGATACGTCAGTCCCATAGTTTTGGTTAAAATGGTTAGGGTTAGGCACAAACACCACTCGGTTAGGGTTAAGGAAATATTATGATTTGGGTTAAAATGGTATAATGCAGCAAAAATGTTCCATTTAATAATACACAAATGCCCAACTTGACAGACAAAAATGTCTGGTTAGTGGTCTACAAAAGGTCCAGCAAATATGTCCCATTTAATAGTACAAAAATGTCCAACGGGACGGTAACAAATTTGCGGTTGGTGGTCTGGCAGGAGGTCTGGCAATAAAAATAAAAAATGAAACTCCTTCCATACCGTAATAGAACAAAATATTATTGGCACAGAAAACCAACAGCCTGTGTATTAATGGCATGACATCACATTCTGTTTCAGAAGTTAACTAAATTATTTCACCAGTTCTGCAGCCGTAGCAAGTGCCATTTTTAAAATTTTCAACCAGCATTACAGACTCCAGGATGACAATTTATAACAACAAATTTGAGAATTTTTTGTGATTGATTGTTTTGTACATGGGCATGGGTGTGTGTGTAATGTAGCAGTTGCCGTTTCTCATTGCTGTAGTTGCTAGGAAGCAGGATGTTGAATGACCAAAGGATATTAATATCTATTATGCTGAGCGACTGCTCCTCAGCTCTGTCAGGAGTCACACTCCTGCTGAGCTGTGATCTTAACACTGGAGCAGAGATTAGTCTATTTCACTGCTGCCTTCACAACATCAAAACACATTCAGAGTCAGTGAGTCTAAGGAAAGGTGTCAGTGGTAATAATATATTTAGCTTTTCTGTCTATGGTACAAAAGCAAGCTTACCTTGTGTGCAAGTTTTACCGTTGATTGTTGATTTCCAACTTTTCTTTTCTTCCAGCTCTTTTAGCCAAACTGTTGCATGTTTCTCTGCAGTTTCTTTAACTCCTCTCTTCTGTTAAGGGTAGAACCACTCTATCCTTGTGAGGCAGAAAAGTAGATGACCACAGAGCACCTTCATGTTTTTCCCCTCTTGTTTTAACGCATTTGTTTTTCCATTGAATAAAGCGAGAATTACAATCACTCCTACTGTCAAGTCCTCCAAAGTTACTGCTCGGTTGATAACCGGTGAATCAGAAACAGAGCAGAAATCATAACGTGACTTTAGTGAAGCTCTGAAGTCATAATTTTGCCCCTTCAAAATAACACATTGAGTTAATCACTGCTACTCTGATATCCCAAATTAAATGTATATAGGGCTCACATGGACTGTAAGGTCCAATCCAGTCAAAAATCAGTTCTTCACAGCTTATTCTGGAGTCATGAGCAGTCGACAGTCTCTCTCTTCTTCCACAGCGTCTCACACTTTCTTAGTATACTGCTATCTGATCTTGTTCTGCTGCAGATCCCACTCCGTATCCCACATCCAGTGAACTATTGCTCACTGCTCAGTTCTCGTCCTCCCCCTCCCTTTCACGGTGTCACTGTAGATACTTGGCATTTGGAGACAACGTGTGTGTTGCACCAGTGCTGGTCAGCAATGATCGTATTTGAAAAAACCAACTGGCTTTTTATATTAAGACTGATGTGTCCTGCAGAGCCCAGAAATGAACTGAACATTTACTTTTTTTTAAACTATCTGGGTTTTGATTGGGTTTAATTGGGTTTAAATTATATATTGATTATTTTTTTAAAGCCAGAATAATAGATAACAGGACTGGCACATTGAGTTTACTATTGGCTCAGAAGTAAAATCTAACCACTATTAAGCAATTTATGAAAATAGAGACAATTTTCAAACATTTAATTCATTGTCCTGCTCTGTAACGTTGTCTTTGTTTCTTAACTAACACCAAACAGATCATAGAGTGGGTGGTGTGGTCTCCATTTTGACTCATTCAGAAAGCGTGTCCTGTCCTGTTGAACATACTGCACTTTCAAAAGCAGATGTAGGCAGTTTCTTTTCTGTCTTATTTGTATATGTCCGGACGAAGCAGGAAATCAGTATAAGGACTGGTGCCAATCTAAAATTACTGTAATATTAAATTACAGTTGAAGCTGATGGGATTTTGGTTGTTATTTTTAAAGGTATCCTGTCAATAATTGAAGTGTCACACAAGTGGAAACTTTGATCTGCTTTTGGCACTTGAAATGTCAGGACATTAATCAAGATTCATCCTCCAGGGTCCACAAATGTCTTTACAACATTTCATGGCAAACCATCCAAAACTTCTCCAGATTTTTGACTCCGGACCAAGGCTCAAGACAGACACGCGGATGCTACTTATGTGCAACAATTCATTCCCAAACACCCCTGACTGAAATACCACTGCTATGTCCTGTGTGCAAACAACATCGTACGCCATCCTTGTTTTTGAAAAACCCTCCACAACACTGCTCCGCCAAGGAGTTTGTAATTCCTTTGTTAGTTTCACAGGACAGAAACAGGCTTAGTGATTCCAGTTCTGGCCTGTCCCAGATTCACGAGAGGCCATTACAAAGCAGAGAGCTTTGTGGAAGGTGCGTGTGACAACTGCAATATAATGGCCTCCAAGGAAAATAAGCCAAGGTAGTTGGGGTATCAGTTTTCTGATTACAACAGGAAGTAATATTTGACCTTTAAAAGTATGTTGTTGGATTTGTGTTCACTAAAGCTGTAAGACTTCTGTATGTTCGCATCTCACATGCAACGCAAGATACTGCATATAGGAAGTGTTAATGTACAGTATATTTAGTGTGTAATTATCTTAAAATTAAGGCAGCAGACTACAGATAATTACGCCTGTTTATCTAAATTGTCTAAATTTGTTATAATTTCTTTAATTACCTAACCTAGCCCTAACCCTAACCCTTTTTAAAAGACCAGTGTGTAAGATTTAGTGGCATCTAGTGGTGAGGTTGCAGATTGCAACCACCTAAATACCTCTCCACTCATACTCTCGCTCCAAGTGTTTAGGGGGACTTATGGTGGTCCCAAAACTTGTGAAAAATACACAACCCTCTCTAAAGCCAGTGATTGGTTTGTCTTTCCTATGCTACTGTAGAAATATGGCAGTGCAACATGGCAGCCTCCCTGGGGGAGGGTCCACTCCCTCTGTAGATATAAAGGGCTCATTTTAACGTAACAACAACATAATTCTTATTTTCAGGTGATTGTGCACTAATTAAAACATACTTATTAATATTGTATTGCCAAGTCTGTTCTGCTAGATGCCACTAAATTCTACACACTGCACCTATAAGTGCTATTTTTTCCATTAGGAAAATTTCTTTAAAAGACAAAGCAGACATTAATTGAGTAAAATCTTTATCAGAAAGTGTATTGAATGCAGTGTATATATGCAGATAGGATAACTGTGATTAAATGCAGAACACATTTAAACCAAAAATCTAGCAAATCAAGCTTTATTTCCACTTGTTGTCACTGTTACTTTAGTGTTATTATGATGGCAGGGCTGTAAATAGGTTATTGGTTCAGTTAGGAGATGGCAGACCAGATGGGGATGTGAAGTGTGCTATCGGGACCGAGAAACCCCACAGCTGATACCTCTCAAGTTATTTAAAGGCTGCCTCACTGCGGCAAGACAAAGTGGGCCAGACATGACCACACTCTGGACATGGGCTTGACCACACTTGATTACCTTTTAGATTATCAGCAAACTCTCCTGATTATCTCAGTGTTACGTCATCTTGTGGTTATACCTGTGTGGTAAAGACACCAGTCAGAGCACAGGATGTTTACTCAAAGCTCAGTCAGACCTGGTTCTGGCAGGACACTCAGGATCAGGAGCATGGCAGGTACTCTAATTATACAACTGTGTAGCCGTCTGTTTAGTTTGGTCTCAGCAGCACTCCCGCTGTTAGTGCTCACTTACTGTGTTTCTGTACTTCCTGTTCATTGTTCTATTATTTATAGCTCTAAGTGGTGGCCTGTGATTGCTGATGAGAATTAAATCAATCACACAGTTGACCTGTTTATTCACTTTTGGGTTTTTTTTAAACTAATTTGTGTGTTATTGTCTTCATCTTAATAGTACACACAACATATTCATAATGACCTACGATCTCAACCAAAGTGGTCTGTCAGGTGAGGTGGCATTTAACACTGTGTGTAACTTTCATTAAAAAATGTTTTAGTTTATTATGTTTTGGATAGTACAGTTTACTTAACATACTGACCGACTGATGTCTAAAAAAAAAATAATAATATTGAAAATTGAATTCAAACAAATTGCCTCTATATCAACTGCTTGATTAAAAGTTGGGATCTATCAAAACTAGGAGTTTCTTTAGTGTCCATATCTTTGTGAGCTTTACCGGCGGATGCAACAGCAGAGGGGTGCAGGGTTAAGATAACAAATTCAACCTGAAGCCTCACATGCATTTTTCTGATGTGAGAAAACAACATGCAGAACAACATGAGTAAGTTAGTCTCTGCCAACTCAACTGTTAAATATAACAAAATATATCTTAGCGCACTACTGAAAGTGAGTCCATGGCTGCATTGATATTGATGAAATCAGTCAAATCATTTTCAGCAAACATTAGTGAAAGCACTTTATGTTGCAACAGAGTAATAACAAGGGGGTAACATGTTGGGGACAGCTAATAATATTCATAACCATGAATGTTGATGTAAAACTAAACTATGTTTCCTGGTCTCTGCATAAAAAGAAGAATTTTGCAAATTAGTCTGTTTACCACATTATTTACAGTAATAAAAATATAAATATTATTGCTAGTTGCATTATTATGTGACAAGATATTTCCAGGTTATTACCTCCATAGTTTACATGTATTAGCCCAGTATTACCTTGTTATATTGAGCTAGGATGTAAAGGGCTACCACATTTGGATACAGTGTTCCCTGTGATGGATACAAAATAGTTAAAAATAACAGCAGAAAAAAATAATTTCTATCGACGTCCATCTTAACATTGCTGCAAAAACCTCAAACACAATGGCTAAAGGCCTGTAAAACAGAGCAATGATCAAAAAAAAGAGAGAGAGAACAAACACAAAAGCTAGAAATACAGTAGCGAGAGTCTCTGTTGGCAGCCAACACCGACAAAACCAACCTGTGAGTGGGGGAAGAGAGGCGTTGTGCACCCACCGACCAGAAAGAAACACAGCACATAGACAAGACACAAGACTTTTTTAGGAGGTTGATCATTTACCTCCCTGCTCCAGTTAGGAAATATGCTCCAGATCAGCCATATCAACATCCTGCCTTGTAGTAATAAAGTGCTCTCACCTTGTAAAGTGAACACAGGGAGACCAGGTAAGCTCCGTATTGAGAGGACTAGAGGATGAATCAAGGTGCCTTTTGCTGCAACAACTTCAGTTAAACCATCCTATCATTCAACTTCACATAGATTATTATACATAAAGGTAATTTTGTAAGAAATAAATGTATGAATTTTTGATCATAAGTAATGTAATTCTGTAGAAAAGTCAGTCATTAGCAGATGTGCAGCTAACCCACAGCATATCCTTGAACTGATTTTATTGGACCATTCTATCTAAAAGATTTTTAAGATTTCCATGATTTTGCACCAACCAAACTTTTCTTGTTTGTTTTTAACACATTTACAGTGCCTCCCCAAATACCAATAACCATCTTCCTCCATGCTGAGGCTGGTGTTGCCAAACTGATGTTGGTGCCAATTTATATTTCTTTTAGGTGAACAATGTAGGATTTGTCCATTGTCATGGAAACACTGATAAATTTTAGTTTGAGCAAACAAGTTGCATGTAGGTCACACGCCTCTGGGGATGATTTTATAACACTGTGATCGAAATTAGAATGAAAAATAGTTTATGCAGCTCTTCACTGTTTGAAAACACAAACACAGACCTGTGACACATGTGGGATTAAAAAAAATCAACTGCAGTGTAAACAGGACTGAAGTGTATGTAGCAGGCTGTGTTCACTGATCGGAGCTTCTGTGCTGGTTGCAGTAACTCATCTTTGCATGACTAAATGGACCACTTATTTTTACAGCCTTAGCAGGTGCACCTGTGTGCTGCTGTTTCTACATCAGCTGCTGATCAGTCATCACGAGGACCTGGTTTGTGGGGCAGTTCGACTCAGAACAAACCCTGCAGGTGCACACACGCACACACACACACACACACACACACACACACACACACACACACACACACAAACGCACACACACACACACACACACACACACACACACACACACACACACACACACACATGCTTCACACACAAAGGAATGCAGAAACAGACGCAAGTTTATATTTTCCGGATGAGTTTCACTTTTTTTATTCTATTTAGTGTGAAATGACTGACAGCACATGATAATTAACAACCCTTAACACGGCTACCCTAAACAACATGAAGACTCAAATTTCAGTTAGGTAATGTTTCTCTATCAATATTAAGAAAAACTGGAAAATAAGGAAACTGTGGTTTATAGGACAGAATTCATGCAACACCAGCAGCCCAAATTTCATCACAGATATAGTTTTTCATGAATCATTATACGTCAGACTAATAATAGCAATAGGAAACAGTACAGAAATGACCTTACTGTCTAATCTGAGATAATGCTGGACCTCCTATAACACAACGATTCCAACTGTGCTCAACATTTTTGACCTTTTATACATCTTGTTACACTACCAAATATTTTAAATGCAAGTTATTATATTCTTGAGATATAAGAAAAGATCTTTAATTATATTTTAAAAATTCAATAAATTAAAATCAAGTCTGAAAAACCACAAACATAATTTGGCAAAAAAAGTCAAATTCCCACAGAAAAGTATTTGCAATTTTTTTGTCTATTACAGTATACATATCTAATCTGTATATCACCTGTCCTTTTTCTTTCCTTTGAGAAAAAAAAACAAATCTGAAACTCAACAGAAGAAATTTATAATTTTTTTGTTTCACGATGACAGCTGCTATGTTTGCATTAATTTATAGGAATATCATTAGTTCTTCATCTACACAGATGGATGACTTGTTTCTATACAGCCAATCAGATAACTTAATTTTAACTAATTGTCATGAGATTTCATAACGAGAATTCTCCTTGAGTGAGACTTGGTAAGACACAATAACAAACAGACTTGATCAAGTGAAACGTAAATAATAATGTTGTATGGTCTTTTCCATGTTGTCAGACACTTATAATAATAATCTGAGCCTATCAGTGGAAAAACGAGCATTGACGGGGTATAATTACCTTGAAGGATTACATTGCAGCGTGCTTAACAGCTGTAGGCTGAAGCACTCTCACTCAATACTGGACCAACCTCAAAACTGTCATCCCCACTAAGTAATGGGAAAAAAGAGTCCAGGTTGAAAAATCCTGAAGCTTCCCTTTAACTCAAGGTCCACTTACTAGCTTTCAAACATATGTCATGTTCAAGTTCAAAAAAAGCTAGAAAGTGGTATTAATATTAATAATAATATTACTCTGGCATTATTTCTGTTATTTCTAAAGTCAAGAATGAACCTTTATGTATATTATTACTGTGTAAATATAATTTAATGGTAAACTTTGACTCCTTTAGATAACACAGTAGGTTACTCAGTTGTTCAGTTCAAGTTTATGTTCTTGATGTGTAGTGCTGCTCTACTATTAAGGCTGCATTTTGTATCAACTGTCACAGTGAGCCAAAAAAGCTCACAGCTGCAGATTTATCCATGATGGATAACGTTAAGCATTAACTTTGGTCTTGCAATGTGTCGGCTCACATGACTGGAGGTTCTCACACTGGAGTCACAGGGAAGGAAAGATGGGTGTTGGTGTTTGATGAGGTGTGATGTTCCTTTTTAGAAATATGACTCCAAAGAGCACAGCACTATCAAGATTAAGTCGTCTGCAGGGACACTGGAGATATGATGATGATGATGATTTACAAAGAAATCAGATATCTGGAGATGTGATTTGTGATTATTATGGATCTGTTGCTCCATAGAATAAAGTTAGACAGACTTAATTACAGTATGGTAAAAACACATTCATAAAAGCTCTTGTTGTAACATTCCAGATAATTCTAGGTTTACACATATTAAACTTTAAGGGTTATCTGAGGCAAGCTGTAACACATATCTCAGTTATGTGAGGCACGTTAAATGTCAACAGCATGTTCATAAAAGACTACATGAAGCAATAGTAGTTCATAAGACAGTCATTCAGAGGTGTTGAGCAAAACTTTCAGAGTCTGTCTGCTTTAAAACCAGGGACTCCTCCTCCTGTTTGACAGCTGGTTGGGTGTTGGAGACTTTGCAGAAATGCGTAGTCACTTCCAGACTCTGTGCAGACTTAATGCTCCACTAATGAGGTTCAACACTACAGTATACAGTAAGTGTGTCCCATTTGAGAGCGGACATCCGTGTTTTTTTTCCTGCTCCAGCCTCCTCACTTGTGTCACTAGCTGTCACTGCATGATGACATTACACATCTGTGTGTTCACCAGACTTCAGGACTCTCTGCATATAGTACTTATATCGCTTTTAATTCAGCAACGTCAACAATGCAATGTTGTTTTTTCATTTGGTTTTCATGTTCAGTAATTCAATCAGGCTGTTATTATCATATTACACGAACTGTGTGACACTAACCTCTATATAAGGTATGTAGCCTAATCTAGAGGCACATATTGACACAGCTTTTCAGTTTTATTATAATTTCTCAACCTAACATATCAGAAGAGACCTGCATTAGTTTGTTATTTTCGCACTTATATCTACTTGTTTCAACTGTATCCATTTTATTTGAGTCTGTTTTACATTACATTCGTTTTCAGTGTCACAGTTGTTATTTATTGTCAGTGAGAGACAAGGACGACAAACAATGTGCTTCAGTTCTGAAAAAGAGACAAATTAGTAGTTTTGCATACAAAATGGTGACATCAGCTTTGTCTCACAACTGGCCTCTGTTACTTCTGCAGGGTGTGTAAAAGTTGTATAATGCTACATCTAGTGGTAAAATATGGTAATCACAGTTTTTATACAAGTTTTATAATTATAATTATTACATTTAATGAAACACAGGAAGTGTGTCTATAAGGTACAAAATCACAGTGTCGTTTACTGGGCTGTGAATAAAAATACAAATAAAAATTCACTATGATTACTGTTATATTTTATACTTAACTGTAATAAATGTTGATCTAGACAAGCCAGTGTTTTTGCTCCCTCTTGTGGTACAGCTTTCTCTTTCTTTCTCTCACACATACATAAACACACTCATACTGTACATATAAATCTTGAATGCTCTTTTCCATAGCATGTAGCACATCAACATCACATCAGACAACAATGAATTCACCTGTTACACAGTAAAACAGTCACACATAATATAACACACAGAAGTTACACATAGTCCATAAAAAAAGTACTTCTTATCCATTATTGAACAAACAGCAGCTTTACTCTGAGACACAGATCCTGCCGTCTCATCTTCTTTGGATCAGAATGTCTCAAACAGCTTCATTTTTTCTTGGGCAGAAAGGCCGTCTTTCAAACTCTGAAAGCCAAATACAGAAAAATGAAAAATTAGTGGTAAAAGAGAAGAGTTTAAAAAGGGGTGAACGTTTTTAATCTCTAGTTAGTTTTAAAATACTTTGTATGACAGGAAAATTGATGGCAAAACTCATGATCTGATGTTGCAGTCCTAAAAGCCACAATCCAAAATGACTATTCATGCAGAGCCCAAAAGCTTCCCACAAGTAAATACAGATTTTGTCTATTTTACCTATACGAGGTGGTAATGTTCCTTGTGTGCTACATAAGCTATCATGTTGCTACATTTGCCATGCAAGTCTGTAGAAATTCTTAAATTTAAAAAAATATAAACTTAAGTGTGTCTAGAAAGCTTCCTTCTGCTACAACAACATGTTTACCTTTGATCTCCCTCCTCTGATCTGACGTGTGAGGGAGGATTTTTCTGTATTCTTCAGAAACGTAGCATTACTTGTGTTTGTCACAGTGTCATCTGAGAAAATAGAAGGGTAGGAATTAAGGACAATGAGAACAAGCATGTTTTGATTAAATGACATTAAGTTTCCCATGAAAAAAGGCATCGCTATTCATTAACTAACTGACAAAATGCTACACAATTAAATATTTGTGTGAGTAGAAATGGAAGAATTGATTTTATACATTTCAGTGTCTCACCGAGGTTTTGTCTTGAGGCATTTCTGTCAGGAGACCAAGTGACATCATCATCCTGGCTGTTCTTATAGAGGGCCTTGAGCTTGTGCTGGGCGTATATTTTGTCCTGTGACACAACATTCACATAAGTTGGAAGTTTCTGTCATTTTTAAACATTTACAGAGGTAACATCTAAAAAAAAAAGTATAACATGTTTTTTTGTTCATTAATCCCGAGACAATGACATAATTTGATTTGCAAAAGAGTATGCCAGTATGTCTTTATTTAAATTGGAGGAGAGATTTGCTGACACATATTTGTTTTGTTTCTTTTACATGTCTCCAGTAATTTTAGTAAATAAAAAATAAATCCTTTAATAAATCCTTTTTTTTTTCACTAAAGAGGACTTTTGTGAAAAACTTGACTTCAGCTTCTTACAGCAAGAGATTTAAAGAGTTCAGTACCATTCGAGCCACCTTTAACTCTTCCCTGAGAGAACGAGCTTCCTGTCGGAGAAACTGCATCTCTGCTTCCCTCGCCCGCAGAATCACCTGTAACAACATAAGTTACAGTTCTTCATTGATGTATGTTGTGTGTACAGTTGGTATAGTAAAAGAGAGATGATGATAATTGCAAACTATACTATAGTAAATACAAATGGAAATGTATCATTTTCATTCTTCTCAGCATACTGTATAATGACATGTACAGTATAACCCTAAATTGGATTCATCAAAAGTAAATAACCTGAAAACTTAAGTAAAAACCGTAACTAAAGCTGCAAATATGAACAAATCACTTATAGCATCACAAATAAATGAAAACTCATGTTGCCAATTAAATACGAATTCAGCACTGACATGAAGGGGCTTCCATATAATGCTCCTGCAGTATTATTGAGATCATCACTACATTACCAACTAAAAGTGTTCAAACTAAAGGAAAGACATTAAGGAGACAGGATGACATCAGTCTTTTGGCTGTTTTCTGGACACTTACCTCCATCTCATAGAAGTCGTTGGCTTGTGAAGCTTGTTTCCTATTTAGCTTTAGAAGATGAGACACGTCCTCTGTCTCTCTCTTTCAGGATAACAGGGGGCAGAGGGAGAAGATACATTGATAGATTGCTTTGGAAATTGTTATACACTGTTTATCTTATGAAAGATGTAGACTTGCCACTGAATACAAATTGGATTTAGCTATATCTGGAAAGAAAAATGATGATAGGTAGTTGATGTCAATTTCAGTCAATTTCATTTTCTTTATGATGAATTACAGGTTTGTTGATTATCATCACTGATACAGGCATTGTTAAACAAACATACATCTTATCCATATTCCAGTCAACACCCATATTCATGCCAAGTACAATCTGTGAAATACCTGATTCTTTTTGAGCTCCTGGTTTTCTTTCTGGTACTGAATCAAGGATGTTCTCTCATCTTGCAGCTCTTGATTTAGCTGAGAGTTTTCCAGGCATTTCTGAGTGTGCTGAAGCGACAACAACTCAAGCTCCTTGCGCAATAACTGGATCCCTTTCCTGCAAAGGCAAAGCAAAAGCACAGATGACACTTGGCAGAAACATTCAGAAGCTGTTCAAGGAAGCAACCGATATTTTGTTTAAATAGTATGAATAGCAAATAAAAATGATATAATGAGAAAATCGTAGGAAACTGTTGCATCAGCACAGCACCAATGGCTAATAACTGATGATTAATTCTTCTTAATGGTAAAAACTGACAAATATGATGATGCATATTCAAGGCAAGCAGGGGGGAAATTACATTATACAAGACAAAAATGGCAAAATCAGAATGAAGCTACAAATAAATCAGGACAGCAGGAATGATGAAGATACTGTGGCTAGTGTTAGTGTTAGTGTTAGTGTTAGTGTTAGTGTTAGTGTTAGGGTACGTGTTAGTGTTTTTCCCAAGCAGTTTTTGGTACTATTATTATTTAATAATGCAAATCTTGAGTGAACAAATAAAAGTGAGCAGAATTATCATATAAGAGCTAGGCCTACATGTCCTTAAACGTTGTACGTGGCATCTATATGCTTCCAAACCAATCTGTGATCTGTGATCCAGAATTTGCTATTATGATCAGATGCCACAACAACACCTGTGTCCAAGTCGATCTCTCAGCAGCATGGATGGCAATAATTGACTCATGAGGACAACGCACCTACAGCCAATTCAGGGCTTGTTTACTGAGTCGGCCGCAACACTGCAGTGAGCAATCCAGAAAGAGAGGAACCACCAGAAGTGTTTCTGCACACACCATATTCCATATTCAATGAGTTACCAGTTTACTTTATAGCATAAATATTGCAATGTAATTTCATTCAATACAATAGCTCTGCAATAAATGCTGCAATTAAAAAGCCTAACGTAAGTGTACAGGATCACTTAATTAATGATTAATCATGAAAGCTGGTCATAAGTTTTGTGTCAATCTTGTGTAGATGTTAAGGTTTATCAAGAAACTGCTGGTTGTGCTACAGGAAAAGTCACATTATTGCCAAAGTCAGTAGGATTCATTCTCTGGGGACCATGAAGTCTTTACAAAATGTCACAGCAATCCATCTAATAGTTGTGGAGATATTTCAATCTGGGCCGTTATGGCAGATTGACCAACAGATACAACGACATTGATGTGCTGCTAACGTGGTTAAAAACAAAGACTGTGAAAGAACCAGTGGTCACTCACTCATATTCAGAGTGCAGTTGTGTTATGTCACCACTCTCCTTGATGCATTGAGATCTTCGGCTTTTCTCCAGTTGATCTTTATGGTTTCTTCTCATTGCAACAATGGCTGTAAAAACACAAGATGTGACAATTTGTAAACCCCAATATTGTTTACCATTATTCCTCGAAGAAATGTAATTTCTGCTCATTTTAGTAAAAACTTACACTCAACTAACTTTTCTTGATGGACAAAAGCTTCTTGTAGACAAATATTAAAGTCCTCCTTTTGGTGATCAAGTAAGTACAAGCAGATTCATCTCAAGATAGTAAAACTTATTTGTAACATATATACAACTACTCCAGTTCAACCAACAGGTCACCATACTTTTAGAGGGGGTTTCTGTCCTCAGTAATTAAAAGAGACATTCAGTTTCTACAGACTGAATTGGCCTACAGTACTTTTTATGCATGTGTCTTTGCTGAAAGACCTTTACCTGCCATTGTGGCAGATGTCTCTTCCTGCAGCAGCTGGTCTCTCTCCTTCAGAAGTGCTGCAACTTCCATCTGATGCTGCTGCTGCATATCACTTATCAGCTTCCTGTGCATTTCCTCCATAGCAGTGAAACCTCGATCACAAGATCCCTAATTGAAACATAGAAAGAGTTCTCAATTGATATTTACATGTGTATGTGTGTATAGAGATGTTATATAGTGTTACATAGTGATTGTGTGTGCTATTTAATGTTTTTGATGTCAGACACATACGTCTGTTTTTTAGATAAAGTTGATATTTTATTAACATACTGCAGTGGAAATAAAATATCCATAAAAAATGTGCAGTAGCAAAGAAAATCAAGCTAAATGATCACCTAACGCTAAAGTACTGCACTATAATTCAGTTTTTCTCATCGGGAACACTAAAATGGAGAGAATCAAATGGCATTCAAGATTTAAATTTAAGTGAAGGAAGTAGACATTTTTTCTAGATTTATCTATAAAACAAACTCCAAATGAGTAGAAGGTACCTTTCTAGTCTGGTCTGGTGGAGAGGAGGCTCTTTCAGTCAGTTTCTCTTTGGAAAAACAAGCCTTGGTGTAGTAACCATGCAGGTGTTTCATCTCCTCTTCATGGATCTGCTGCAGTTCCCTTATCTTCTCTCGAAACTCTGCTTCCAGTTTTTGCATCCGCTCCTCATGGTAATCCTCAATCTTCTGTATGTCCTGTAGGAGTCTCTGGTTCCCAGTCTCTACAGATATTATCTTTTGCTCAGCACGCTCTAGTTCTTCTCTTAGTACGTTGTTGTCCTCCTGAAGCTGACATAAGGTTTCATTAAAAACCTCCTCCTCATCAATTGATGAGATATCCTGCTGTTGGCTCAAAGCTTGCAGTTTGCCCTGTAACACCTCAATTTGGTGCAACTCCTGCTCTACATCTGTATGCAGCCTGTCTGACAGATAGATCAACTTTGCCTGCTCCTGCATCCAATTCAGGTCTGAAGCAGAATAATTTCCCCAGCTGTCATCTTTACTACAGGCTAGTCCGTTGCCATCAGTGATCTCCTGGCAGACTTGGCATAAGAATTTAGCCCTTCTTTGAAGCCGGGATATAAGTCTCTCTAACCAGCCTGGCTCTTTCTCTGCCTCTATCTTTTTGTCATCAGATTCATCCTTGTCAAGTGGCTTGGTGGCACCTTCTAAACCTCTGACCTCTCCCTTCACTTGCTCCTCATAAGTAGCCAATTCTGGATGACTGATATCTGCCAACCCCTCCCTTTGAAGCTCTTCTTCTTGAGTCACACTCTCAGATTGCTGCTGAAATTTGAAGGCAGCATAAATGAACTCTGCTTCAGCACAGACTCTGCCAATGGCATTTTCTAATGATTCATGGCTGTCACCTTCTTCTATCCCTGACTGAGTCTTTTTTTCTGTTTTTAAGGTTATTATTTGGGATATTATGCTTTTGTACCTGTGTGCAACACCCCCTTCATGCTGTCTTGGCAGTGAAGATAGTTGGCCAATGCCATTTTGACTAAGGACAGACACCATTTTTTCTACTACAACTAATTCTCTCCTTAAACACTTTGCAACACTTTCCATGTCATCCTCTGAGGGTGGTGTGTTTACACCAATATTGTTCTCAGCTCCAACTAATGTCTTATCACTGAGAATTTTGTCCTCCGCTTTGCTGGCATTATGTGACTCCCACTGCTGTTTCCCTGCCTCTTTCTCTCCTTGCTGAAGGCAGGCAGCAACAGTGGCTAGTTGCCTCTCAAAGTCCGTCATATCAACCGTGGTGCTGGTTTGTGTGGTTTGAAGCCTCTCCCTGCATGCTTGTATGATGTTCAGTGCAACCTGAAACCGGTCAACCAATGTCCTGCAGCGGTTCTCTGTCTCCTGGGCAAAGCGCTGGTTCTGCTTGGCCTGACTGTGAAGCAGCAGACTGAGGTGCTGGGCGGTGGCTCGGCTCTGAGTGAGTTGGGAGCAAAGCTGGGGGTCCAGGCAGCTGTTGTCACTATGATGTTCCTCCAGTGTTTGTGTGATGTCCCGTAGCTTCTCCTCTGTCACATAAAGCTTGGTTTCAAGTAACTGGATCACAGACATAAACCTTTCTGGGTCATCTCCTGCTGTGACAATGTACTGGTATGAAGCATCAATGGAGCGAGACCGGGTTCTTGCATGGTCTGCATGAGAATAGTTGCCGTTTATCTGGACATCTATGTCATTTGAATTGTTAGAAAACTGACCACTATCCATTGCCTTTGACATACCATCACTCACAGTTAGAGGCTCAGTCGTCTGCTGTCGTCTCTCATTATGCAGAGCAGTATCTGAAGACTCATCCTTCAGCTGAGAAGAACCACATGTACAAACTTTCAACATTTCATTCAGCTTCACCTCTGTCTCCTCCAGACTATTACCTAAGACCTCCATCTTCAACAAAACTTCACTCAGCTCTTGCTCCTTCCTGTCGAGGAGTCTTTCGTAGCCTTCTCGCATGTCCTGTGTTTCAGACTCCCTTTGTTGCACCTTTCCTAAGGCCAGCTGCAATTCCTCAGAAACATTCTCATATGAGTGTTCAAGATTGTAGAAGTGAGTCTCTTCAGTTTTTAAGCGGCTCTGCAGTCTGCTCACCTCCCCATCTGCCTCAGATAACTGGTTCTGCAGCTCTTGACAGCGACAGCCCACCTGCTCTCTTTCTTCTTGGAGCCTCTGCACAGCAGATACTGTGCATGTCAGCTCCTCTTGTAGCTGTTGTTGAGCTTCCTCAATTTCCCTGGTCCATGTCTGACTCTTGCTCAGGCTATCCACATGCTGCTCAGCTCTATCCAGTCTCTCCTGGAGGTCTTGCGAGTGTTGCTCAGCCTGCGCCAGGCTAGCAGCCAGGCTTCTCCGTTCCCTGTCCTGACTTGCTTGAAGGAGCATGAGGTGCTTCTGCAGGCGAGCCTCTTTTTGAGTCTGTGCTTCTTCATTGTTACGAAGCTGAGCTGTCATGTCTTGGAGACGTTTTTGCTGTTGATCTGCCTCCTGTTGCAGATTGTGGTAACTCTGCAACTCCTGCTGCAGTTGCATCAAGTGGGCCTCAGCCTGCGTCCTCTGCTCCTCACTGATGCTCAGCTGGGACTTCAACGAAGCCATGAGATGCTCCCACTCCACCTGCTGCTCATGGAACCGCCGGCGATCTTCCTCCAGATGTGCTTGCGCAAGTGCTGTGGCATCACCTGTGACCAGTAACTGTGCTTGCTGAGCTAAGAGATCTGCTCTTCGCTGTAGTTCAGCTTCCCTGGCTTCCTCCTGACTTCTCTTTTGTGCCTCCAGCTCAATGCGGAGGTCACGGTTTATTTTTTGGAGTCGCTGTAAAGCCAGCGCTTGTTCCGATGATGAGTTGGCATTTGTAAGATGCTCATTCTACAAAACAGCAAAGATTAATATGAACAATAATTAGGACATAATTGTGCTTTGCATGGTATAACATCCTTGCTGATAATGTAAAACAAAATAATCTTTAATTTTAATACATTAATTATAATGTACATGTAACCTGTAGAAACATGGTGCCAAAATGTTTTTTCTCAGTCACTCAAGGAAGTTTGAATTGAGGGTAACTGGACTTGGTTGAAGATACAATCCATCTTATCAGGCAAGTTATGCATTTGTGTCCGAACTGCTGGTAGTTTGGACAAATCAGTGTCCTTTGAGGATTCTTGCGTGATCTTGTGATCTTGCTAACCCTGCTGCCTTGCAAGGTAAGGCGTTGATAGACAGGTGGTTCATCCAATCACTTGTATTTTTAAGTATTTTTTGAAAGTGCCTCCCCTTTTACAAATATTGGCAGTGGACAATTTTTCAGATGGTTCTGTGTAGCAAACCATCTAGCAGTCAGCTTAGGGAGTCCCAGGTATTTAACTTCTGTTGGGTCATATTGAGGTCATTGATACCACTTGGTTAGTGCTCCTGGCCGTTGTAACGACAGTCTTTAACAGTTGTTGGAGTCACCTGAGGCCAAGTGTAAACGACAGTCGTTGGAGTTGTCACGATGCCAAAGGTGAATGGTTGTTAAGCCTTCTAATGAATTCACAGAGGTTAAATACCTGGGACTCCCCACCAGTCAGTTAGAACTGAAGAGGCCCCTTGGATGTAAGGTAAAACATCTTCAAGTATCTTCAACCAAGTCCAGCTGCCCTCGATTCAACCCTCCTACGACAACCAGACATCTTTTCTCAGTCACGTAAAAGCACCCAAATCTTGTTTTATGGTAAACCAACAATATTTTAGATGGATTGAAGACATCACCTTGAAACTGAGTAGTGCTACTAAAGACAGTGAATATCTCTGTTTCTGAGAGTCTTTTGTATTATACCTGTGGACAAATCCATTCCCTTGAATTAATTTCTTTCTCTTTGTGAAGCTCATCCTGCAGATTCTTGTTTAACTGTTGGAGACGAGACAATTCCCTCTGTGTTTGTTCCAGCTGTAAATATAGTACATGGTTAAAAACTCTATACATGTATTCATGTTTGAATGATTTAAGTGTACATGCTTTGAACAAACTTTCAAATATATTTGTGAACTTTACAGTTGTTCACACTGTCTCACCTCTTTGAGAAGTTGGCCAGTTTGCTGCTCACATGGCTTTTCCTTCCCTTTCATGCAGTCACAGATGGTGTTTATTGCTACCTGTTTCTCCCCCATCTGGGTGGTGGTTTTAACTTGCTGGCTGTTCTGCTCAGTTTCACTCTGCGTGTTTGAATGTTCATCAAGACAGTCATCATTTGACAGCCCCGCTGTGGACGTAGAGCTGTCACTTCTACCTTCTTCAGCACGCAATGTCACACCTGCTGCAGTGAGAGCCATCCACAGAAATAGATACAGTACAATGTGATATACATTATGTAATGTAAGCATATGTTGAGATATCTCTCCCTCTATGTGTGTGGAGCAATTAGTGTTATAATACATGTTTCCAAAATTGAAGAACTGTTTGCAGTTCTTGAAATTAGTAACATTTTACATTCACATACATTTTTTGTGTTCCAATTAGGAATGTATCCACAACTCACTGACTGAATGTAATGTAATAATAAGAATAATTGCAATGTATGGCCACCCTCAACAAATTAAAATATACCAAAAATCTACATCAAATTTCAGTGTGGACCTTTCATTTCACAATCAATCACTGAAAAAAAGGACATTTCTTATTTGTTTAAGTTTGATCACTGACTCACCAGTCTGTGTGGTTCCAACGAGAAGCGGACACTGATGACAAGAAGCGCCTTCACCCTCCTGGTGCGTAGGATTGATGGGAGACGGAGTCATGGAGGCGAAGGGTGAAGGCAGATGAGAAGAGGAGACTGTGGATGATGCAGAGTCTCCGTCAGCAGAACTTTGATCTCTCTCTGGCTGTAGTTTGGTCTCCTGTTCTTTACAGAAAACCTCAGCTGACTGTGAGTCTGGTTCCTGGGATTTTTGTTGAGGGTTATGGTCCAAAACGGAGCTGGTAGAAAACAGTACACAATGGAGAAATTCTTTGTGTATAGTAAAGATACTACATGATGTAAACTTTCGGTGAATTCAGTGCTATAGTCTCTCATGTTTGACTCCAAATTTTAGAAGTAAACTCTATTTACCTTGTGATGTCAGGTGTAAGACCAGGCCTCACATTCTTCAACATTGCCTGGACCCAGTTGCGTCTCATGTCAGAGGTCATGGTACAAAGTGCTTGGACTCCATCTCTGGTCTGTGGACAGAGACATATTATTCATTAAATTTTTTAGTTAATGGTAGATAATCTATTGTCTTTAAAGGCTCATTTGCAGATTTATTTATGGTTATTAACATATTATCACAGTGTAATTAAATTATTTTGATTTACACCCAACATATTACAACCATTTCCAAATATGTAATAAGCAATCTTTAGATAGATAGATGCTACTATAAAGCTTAATTTTGTCATTTATCACAATGTTGTTATTATGACATGTACACACAAACAGGCATTAACTTATTAATTAATATAACATATTTAATGAGAAGGACAACTAATAACCTGGATGCCTAAGGTCACTGCATCATTGACATTTATTCATGCGTCAATATAAAAAAGAAATGTTATGTATTTTAACTGGTGCTGAGACATAAAAACATAAAGGGTGCCCTTACACACTGACTTCCTGGTATCTATGGCCCATAGAGCCTTCAGTACAGCATCAGCAGTGAACAGTAGAAATCTTGTTATATAAATTAAAGCTAAATATACCTGTTTCTTTACTTTGTTGCTGTGATGATGACACGCAGTGCTGGATACCACAGAGGAAGAACACTCCAGTTGCTCAGATGAGCTGTCCATTTTTTCAGCATTATCGCCATGACACTGGTCTTTATTATACCTTTTAATGTCAAAAACATGAATTGATTAGTGCACATCAATACCATGATTAATTGGAAATATAGCATAATAATGAGTCTGAAATTCTTAAAAAAGCTTTATACAACAACAAACCTGATATGCTCCTCAGAGTAGGACCGGCAGTTACAGTCCAGGACTTTCTTTTGTGAGGACTGGCCTTTCTTTACTTCTTTACTTTCTTTACCTGCATGATCTAAATCAGTTTGAGAGCAAACAACAGCTGTATTCCAATTTCAATTGTTTTGTCACATTTTTCTTAAAAAATCTTCAGAGCTTTTTAATGTAATCATTTTGTAGCTGTGGGTCAAAATAAGACACAAAATCAAACAAACATGAAATAAAAAATAAATAAGAATAAAATTACCTTCTCTGATGGGTCTTTGGTCGAGTCTGTTGAGAGAGCGGCTGCTTCTCAGGAACGGAGCAGCAGTGAGGGAGGAGGTGTGGAGGGATGAAAAGCTGCGGCTGCTGCAAAGGCGGAGAGCTGGTCTGCCTGGGCGAGACGCTTGTTTGGTACTCTGGTGGTCAACGCAGCCTTGGTGGCTGAGGCCTCTATTCAAACTGCCACCAGCCCTGCTGCCAATAGCAACAGAGTCACCAGCTCTGCCGCTGAGGCTGTTGCTCCTTTGACAACTAACACGGGGTTTAGACGTCCCACTTCCAGCCTGTTTACCTCCATTTGATGCAGGACCTGTTAATGCTGCTGGGTCCTTTGCAAGAGAGAAAGAAGAGACAGAGCATAACATTAATAATGTATAAAAATAAGTCATAACGAGACATTAGAAAGTAATTTTTTGTTTTGAGGATGACAGTATTTACATGTTAAACCTCACACCTCTTGCTCGTCCCCATCCCAAATTAGACTCTTTGACACATACAATCCAATCACCACTGGAGAGAACCTTTTAATCCTCACAAGATCTCTTAATTTCCTTAAGAACCATCTGACCAATGCTGTGATTGTGTTCACACACACACACACATACACATGGCAGAAACCTAATCACACTTGAGCACTGGAAAGTCAGGCGGTCTATTCCAGTCTCAGTGGATGCAACCTCATCAACTGTAGAGGCAATCAATCTGTTGCTGGACCACACAACAGAGAAATCAATTAGAAGACGCTCCAAGAGTCCTGACTTAGCAACTTGTGCAGGTTTTAACTGCGCTGACTTGATATTCAGCCATTAATGGCTACATAAATCAAACCAAATCCAAAAACTTGCACCCACTCTGAGGAAATTCTCCATACTAAATGATCAACACAGAATATTGTTAATACAGTCCAATAATTAAGATTTGACACTGGCTACTGTGCTGGAGGAAGTTGTTATAAGATACTACGAACCTTTAAAAAACAGATCAGCAAAAAGGAACCAAATCATTCTATTTTTGGCCATCACTGATACAGAGGCAGTTAAAAAAGAGGTGGAACATATTTGTCAAATACAGCACACTTTGGCCTTGTTTGTTACAACCCCTGCAAAATGTACTATTTTTCTCTCTAATTCATTTGTTGTCATAATGTGACATTGTTGATGAATATAGTCCAGAGTTTGAGCGCCAAATAGTATTTTTAGAGTCTTATTGGCCTCATAAGACCCAGTGATTAATGGCTGAATTTGATATATAAAAACAATACTGCAGAAAATCATACATTGGGATTCATTTAACCAATGTATTTTAGTCCCTATTTTAATGTATCAGGTTTATTTTTCAAAAGTTTGGATTTTAATTATATTGCTATGATGTATTACAGACTACAGTCATAAGTTATTTAAAATGTTCAAATCATTCATTTATCATGATAAAATCCATATCATGTTTTTCAGTAAAGCTGACCATCAACCAACATTAAAAATCTCATCCTCATATCCCTCATATCTGAGTAAGATTAAATAATGATTTGATTAATTTTGTTTCAACAGTGTTTTCAAATCAGTGTATTAAAACAGGCAGCAGTGTCTCCTTATTCAGACAAAATGTATTATTTAAGATCATGAGCATCACTAAATGACCTGACAAGCATGTTTGAATTTCTAAATAAACCAAGTACCCACCTTTCCCCCTTTCTTCTGTATTGGTTTGTTGGTTTTAGTGTTTACCAGGGTCTCATGCCACCTGCTTGAAATAAAACAAACTGGGTGAAGTGACAAGTCAGTGCAGGTGTTCAGCATTTAAACAAAATACTGTCATTATTCAATGAGACTCAATTATAACATTTTGTTTTATCTGGCTGTATTCAACCTGTGTGTCCATGATTTCATTTGGAGGTGTCACAACCACAAGAAAGATTCTTTTCATGAACTCAAAATATGTTGTTCTGTTGTCTCTTTTTTATTAGACACTGAAGCTATATGGACACAATTAAAAGTACAGTTCAAGACAGATGCAATTATTCATGATGAAATATTCATGAAGATATGGTTTTAAATGAGTGCTATTAATCATGAATTCTATGGGCCTCCCATCAGCCTGATAATACTATCATCTCTACCAAATCAGCCTCCTGAGCTGTTGTTCACAATTAGTGAATAACAGCTATGACCAAACTGTCTTTCTCTGCTATTTAGCGGGAAGCTCTGATTCGTAGTGAAGTAGCAGCCAGAGTTAACAGGAAGGCAGCCACGTGTGTATTTCAGCTGTCATGTAAAGATATTGTTTGTAGGTTGTTGTTTTTATAGTCACCACAATGTTAATGATAAATATGCTTTGATTTTTGTTTAAACTAATACATTTCATTTCAGAAAAATGGCATAGGCTACTAACAGAAACAGTGAAGCTCTACTACACCCTACATCATCTGGAGGTTGATCAGTTCAGATAAATTATGTTTCAATCTTATATATGAAATAGCTTGATAAATCTTACCTTTGCTTCATGGACATTTTCAGCAGTTCAGTGAAAATATATTGAATAAGAATTGGACTATTGAGCCAAATGAGAGAACTTCGGGCTGATATTGTTATCCATCTGTAAAAAGACGTGCTCTCCCTCTTACTGTGGCAAAAACCAAAGAGAACGAATCCCAAATAGGTCCATACAACACACACACACACACACACACACACACACACACACGTAATCCCTTACAGAGTTGACAAACTCCATTAGAGTTTAGCAGGATTAGGCCAACAGCATAATAGGATTACTTCACACTACAGTAATTTAAGTGAACTTGACAAGCACCTGCTTAAAGAATCACAAAGTACTCCAAATGTCTATTAAGTTTTTATGAAGACACAGTATGTATTTTACATCAACACAGACCACAACGGCAGTGTTAAGAGGATCACATGAACTAATTTACAGTGAGTCCAGTCAAGAAGGATTCTGTTGTGGCTGAAGACACACAGCTGTCACTGAGGATCTGAGTGCTGTGACCTGCTCTGACCCATCAAAGTCAATCTCTTAAATACATTACATGTCTGAATAAAATCATGTTTTGTCCACAAAAAATACAATCATGTACATTTATAACTTCAAAAGATACTTCATATAAGAGTCAATATTTAGTAATAAATGTCTAGAGCACATAATGCAGTGAGAGATTAAGTGCCAAAAAGTGTAAAGCAGTAGACATAATTGTGACATGAAAATTACTAAGAACATACAATATATATCAAGAGAAAAAGCAAACACAAGTAAAATTGAAATAACTGAGATTTTTCATAATTTAACAATAGAATGATCATAATCATTACATTTGAAAGACTGGGTTTGATCATAAAACAGGTTAATTTGACACTTAAAACTTCTTCAGTCCAACATCTTAACAGGAATACTGCACAAATAAGAGGTGATCAGATGTGAAGACCTACCTTTGGTCCAAGGCTCACACACACAAGCAGCCCCAAAGAAAACTCACAATTTTACAGCATATTTTTTTCTGATACTGAGGTAAGTGAAAATTGCTTTCTTTTTTCTTCCTAGAGTTTAAAACTACTTTATATTGTTAGCTTTGTCTTCTGGCATGACACACACTTTCACTCAGTGTTAACTGCAAAGATGACGCAGTTCTTCTAATATGGCACATTCAGGCTCTGAATGCAAATTATTCAAATTTACAGGTACAGATGTTAACAAACTCATTTTCATAATGTGTTAAGGATGGGTTAAAGACAGTGCAGCCATTGAACAAACACCTGCCAGTTTCAGGATAAGAGCATCTACTAAATGCCCTGAATGTAAATAAAGAGGACGTGGAATGAACTGCCTGGTGTATAAATAGCTCCATTGTTGACGTCTAACTAGGTGTGTCAAACACCTCAGTCACATTTCACAACTAGTGTGAAAACACACTTCAATTTGAACTTCAAGGTGCTACTGCCACTCATTCCAGTTCAACAAACAGGGAAAAGGTCAGAGGGCATCTTGTCGACTGGTGGAGGGACAAGAGCCAGACTGAGGACATGACCGTGACAGCATACAAACAGTTACCTGCAATTCTGATTTCTGGTTTCTAGAGAAATATGAGTGTTGCAACCATTTATGTCCCCTACATTTAATAACTATGCCATTTTAATAACAAAATCACAAAGTTCTTTACAAGACCACACAGTCTTTACATTCAATTATAAAATAACATCTTTAATATGTAATGAGCTATTTATTTAACAAATTATACAGTCAGTCATTCCAGTTCATTATTTACAGTAAAATGTAGATAATAAAGAAAATATAATGGTTGATGTGCAGAGCTGCTGTCATTGTTTTTCCTCTCTGACCTCTTCGCCGCTGATTGGCTGCGTGTCATGTGACCGGAAGTATTACTCTGAAAGAGTATCATGTTGTGTCTGGTAAGCCTTAACTTGACTGAAGATGAGTTAAACCGGAAGTATTACTTTGAAAGAGTATCATGTTGTGTCTGGTAAGCGTTAACTTGACTGCAGATCGATGTGGATGACGTCAAACGTAAATATGGGCGGGGTCAAACATTGGACCCCGCCCACAAGGAGGTCTGCGGTCTGCAGTCAGGGGTACTTGGGATGTTTTGCCCTCATCTCTCTGAAGCCATTTCTGGTTAACAACGCCGTACAGTACATCGCAATAGTCGTCAACTTTTAGCCAGCTACTACTATGGCACAGGCGGCACAAGCCCTCGACGCAAACTCTCAGATCCAGGTGGAGCACGATAGAAAGCGTCGCCAGTTTGTCATAAGACTCAATGGTACGTTCAACACGTAAAAGTAATGTTAGCACGGGTAGCTGGCTAGTGTTAGCTCCGGGGTTGGTCCAAGTTAGCTTTCCTTGCTGCTAACATCTTTGTCGTGCTCTCACTGATAACTCCAGCTGCCATTTCACAAACAGGGGGTGTCAGGGCTTTATTCTGGCTGTATTTCGTGTCAGGAGCTGAGCAGACATCAGTATTTGGTCGACGTCTTTTTTGGCACATTTTCTTCGATCCTTTCTTGACAGTAAATATGTAACCTTCAGTAGAATCCAGCCACAAAAGAAGACAGGTTATGTGGCATTTCTGCACATCAGCAATTCTGCTGAGAGAAACAACAACTTGTAGTGACCCCAAATGTCACGTTTAAAAGACCTACCACTGCTAATTTTTTGAATACATCTTTTAGTTCGTTTTAGTAAGATCCAAAAATGAGTGGTGACACTTCTTTTTATTTGGTGTAATATCAAAGTAGGGATTTATACTGTTTTGGTTTAGTTTGAATCCAAACCCCTAATGTTTTGGCATTTGATCTTTCAGTTTTTGAGGATATACGAATTTATCATAATATTTTGGACCAAATATCTCTGTTGCAACAATAATGTAGGGATGACTATAACTATGGTGCTTTTACAAAATATTTGAGAAATAATGAGATTTCTGGTAAATAATCATCAGTAATGTAATGTCACATCATTTTACTGTAATGCAGCCTTTAAAACCAGGAAAAGACAACACTTATCGCCATATCACGATATGCAAAATATAAGATCATATCTAGTCTAATATCATGGTATCGATTTATGTCCCAGACCTGTATACAGGAGTGTTTATGTGCGTATATTTCCAGGTCAGTTTCATTAAATGTTAAGGAAATAACTGTCAGTCATTAAACAGTTTAGATGATGTCATCTGTTCTCTCTGTTGTTCTCTGAATGGTCTTTATCAATGTGTCTCTCTCCATCCAGCAACACCTTTCTATTCCACAAACACTTGTCTGTACCCGGCTAGGTAGTGTGTTATTTTTTAAAGGATATTATATGTTGACTGTGGCACCACATCATGTGAAATCAGAGGACTGAGTGTTCACTAGTACTGAGTTAAATCACTCCTGTGTGTTGTCTAACTGAGTGGACATGTTGTAGTATTATACAGTACCAGTCAAAAGTTGGGACACACCCTCCCATTCATGACTTTTGACTGGTACTGTAGATTGCAAGCAGCAGCTGCCAACTAGATCAATAACTTTGGCTTCTTACATCTCATGCTTTTAGTGCCCAGACTTTGTAGTTAGCCCAGCATAAAACTGTGAAGCATACATAAGATACTGTTAATGTCCTGTAGCTTCACTGTGTTGTTGCCAAATGTCAAAGTGAGCAAATTGTGAAAATCAGCTATATAAAGTTTATCCTTGAACATTTACAACTGCACTTTAAAGTATCATCAATATCCCCGAGCAAAATGGGGTGAAGTAGCTGTATGTAAGCTGTAGGAAACTGGGTGGAGACAAACTTCAAACAAATGATAGCGTTGACGTGTGTCTCCCCTTCAGGATCTCACGACCGAGCAGTTCTTCTGTATGAATACGTTGGGAAGAAGACGGTGGACTTGCAACACACCGAAGTTCCAGACGCTTACAGGGGGAGAGGAATAGCCAAACACCTGGCCAAGGTAAAGCCCTTAAAACTGGTTATTGTCATGATTCAGTGTTAAAAGAAGAGAGAAAGTTACTTTTCATGTCTAAAAGGCCCAACATATTAATTTTAAGTATGTATGTAAAACAGTATTTTATATGTATAATAATCGTGTTTTTAATTGTTTAGATTGGACTACCTTTTGTTTACATGTGGATCATTAATTGTAATTTCAACATGTCTCACATAAAAACCTTCAAACCTCATTTACAGTTTAAAGTCAGTGGGATGATGTGCTCATAAATACATCATGTAACCGACCAACCTGGTTTAATATAAAAAGTGAAAGAAAGATGTTATTTGAATGATTTTAATCTCATCAGTTATATCTGGACTCCAGCACATGTCCTTTAGCTGGATTTTAAGTGTGCAATACAAGATGTATAATGAGATAGGGCTGCAGCTAACGATTAGTTTAATTATTGATTAATCTGTCCATTACTTTCAAGATTAATAATTTGCTCTATAAAATGTCTGAAAACATTTTAACACTCCACAAGATATTTAATGAACTGTCACTGAAAGTAAATAAACCATAAAATATTCACATTTGAGAAGTTGTAATCAGAGACTTTGGACATTTATTTCTTTAAAAATGACAAAATGAACGATTAATAGATTATCAAAATAGTAGGCGATACATTTTCTATCGATAAATAAAAGGACACATCATTACAGCTCTTCAGTGAATACTAAAAAATAAAAATCTATGGCCACAATTTCCATTTAAACTGTTGTCAGATTGTGATTTTGTGCTTCTGTGATGACAGGCAGCCATGGATTTTGTGGTGGAAGAGGATCTGAAAGCCCACTTGACCTGCTGGTACATTCAGAAATATGTCAAAGAAAATCCTCAGCCTCAGTACTTCGAACATATTTATCAATGACCCGACATGGTGCCAAAAGACAAGAAAGAGACTCCCAGGGAGAGAAAATATGGCACCATGCTTTGGAGTTAGAGGCTGTTAAACAACAAAAGACCTTCCAGGCATTGTTACACATGACACTGAGTGAATATAGAGGCAACTGGTCTCACAAGACTTTTGTGTGAATGTCGGGTCGCCTTGTCAGTTCTCTCCGTAACACGAGGACAAACACTCACCGGAAAGATGAAGGGAATCAGCTGGTCACAACTTGTTAAAAAAAGAAAGAAAAAGAAAAGAAGAGCAAGCAAACTAACCAAATCTGACGGCCTGTTACCTCAGACAGAAACCTTCAGGGTGTAAACACATCACTGGCTGGATGAAAGGGTTCAGCGTGTAAAGAGAGAACATGGGAGTCATGTGTTTCTGTCCTCCTTCGGACTCACTGCTTGTGAGCAGCGCTACAAGGTGACCGACCCAGGTGTCTTTGTCCGTGGTGATTTTGATGGAACCAATAATTGCTTCATTGACACTCGGATGCTGACGACTTTTATATTTTGACCCCCTTTTGATATTTCTTTTGGTTTCATTTTTTATCTTTTTTCCCTTCAATCTTAGAAATTGAGTTTCTTAGGGCTAAAATGCTTATTTGGTAGGCTGTGAGTGCTAAAAAGCATCTTTGAAAATGTAAAGCTACTCAAAAGATGTATTTCTTTTCTAACTAACTGTAAAGAGGTATATGCATAATTTTGGTGGGTAATGGGTAGTTAAAAGTTGTATAATCTACATTTTGAAGACATTTATTTCCCCAAACTCATTATTTGGTTCCAGTGTTACTGTACCCACCTGTCTAGAGCCATAAAATAAATGACTCCAACATAATATAAACAGATCCTGATTCAGAACCAAAGAACACAAATTGAGGATTTTTACTACCTACAAAGGCAATTCTGACCAAGCTTCAAAACATAACTCATCATTTTCTCCATCGTATGTTTTGAATATTAAAAACACACATGTGAAAAAGTGGGTCTGAAGCCCGTCACTGTGCGGTGCAATACTTTAGTGTGGATGTCGATAAATATCTCTGTTCCAACCAGCATTTTAAAAAACAGCACTGCTAACTATATTCAGGGCATTTACATCGTTTGTTCTGTCATTCAGGAAAATAAGACTGGATGGCTGAAGCTTACACACCAATTTTCCTTGTTTTTGGATCTGTTGTTTTTTTCCATCTTCCCACAAGGCTTCTTAAGCCTACTGATGTCAAAATGATAAAGATCATCACAGAAGAAAATTTTAACTGAGAAAATGTTTTACTGTGGTTTCTCTATTTGGGCTCTTCAGGAGCCTTTGCTGTTGACAATCTCGAGTGTTGAAAGAGAAAAATACCTCAGGTAACACACACTGGCAGGACAGACATCAACATGCAAGGCAGAGCCTGTCTGCTGTAAGAATCACTTCGAGGTAACTGCAGGAAACAAAGTTCCCTTTGTAACACTTTGCAGTAGGTGGCACACACCTATTGAGAGGCCAAGGTATTATTTCATTTTTGTGTTTGTATTTGTAAGTTTCCTCACGACTGCCTGATTTAACAGTTTTGGGCTGCTGCTCTACCACATGCGTCAAAATGTACCAATTATTGTTATGTTTTGTGCTTGAAACTTTTTTTTGTCAATTCTTGTTGTCTACAAATAAATGAATCAAATACTCAGCACGTTCTTCACGTCAAAGTATGTGTTTATGGTGAAACACACTGAGATGCGCTTACAGCCGAGTTCAAAGAGATTTGTTTTATACAGAGTGCATTTATCACAGTCTGAATGATCATATCCTGAAAATATGAAAGTTGTATTTACAGTTACACTTCATGTTTTGCCAGCTATTGTTGCTTCTTTCTCCCTCAGCACTTCAGTAAATCTATCAAAGCCATTTCCCAACTAATTTGCAGCATGTTCCTGATCCGTTGATGCAGGAGGGGGACAATTAAAGCCACTAGGTCTAGGATTTGAAAAATATTTGCTTTGGCGCCATCCGGTGGTGTATTTGAGAATTACATTGGCAGATAGTGTCCTTAAAAGGAAAAAAAAGAGCAGTAGTCTGATTCTAGTGCCATTTTGATCCATGTAAACTAATGATGACTAATGATTATGTTTCACTCTGTTAACGTCACTTCACCATACAAACAGCCGTATCTGGTAGAACTCTATCCAGTTAACTATAACTGTAAGGCTTGATATAAAGCAGTTATTCCCAACCAGATTAAGCCTACTTAGAAAGATTGTGGAATAGTTTAGCTAATTTGAAAAAATAGACATTATGATTTGGTACATAACAATTGTATCCACATATGTGTTGAAGATGGAAGCAAACACTCACATAGGGTTACTAATTTATGTCACCTGTCTTAATACATTTATTGTAACATAACCAGTAAACTCCAATAAGCCAACTAAACAGGACACACCAGCTTAAGTCAGCACATGCTGTGACCGAGAGTTTAGGGGGAAAAAAGTTTTATTCCTGGCTGTGTGGACATTGAAATAACACTGAAATAGTAGTTAGATCTGTTTAAAATTTCCATAAATAACAACTGAGCAGCTAATTGGTTTGGAGGAGGTTGGGGTGCGTTAGGGAAACATGGACTAATGATCCTGTCTGCATTGATTATCTTCACTCTTGATGACTTGGTTGATATTTATTTCATTATTAGTTAAATAAATAACAGGAGTTATCATTTACCAATCAAAAAAATAAGCAGGTTCTGTCTCTCCAAATGTCTTACATAAGTTTAAAATATTCTTGATGGGATATTGAAGTCAACCTACACTCCAAAATGAGTTTTGTTTATTGTTATTTCAGTTGGATGTTTGAGCTTCAGTGGTGATAAATGTGCACAACTTGACACCTGAAGGTTATTTTCACATCCACCTGCTGAAAGTGGAAAGTTTCTCTGAGCATGATTTGTGATATCAAAAATAGTTTGGAGACAATCTCGGGCCAATATTCAACTCACACAAGTGTGATGTGGAAACTTGAAGCCTCCAGTGCTTATACACTGAGAATTGACTTTACAGCAGGAAAACTTTAGAAATAAATAATATTTGCATATTTAGAAATTCTGCATTTTTTTAATGAGGGAGAAGGAGATGTCATTTTAATTTAACCTTTTTTTGTGGATAAAACGTACAGTCATGCATTATTGGCTTCACAGTTAAGTACTTTCCATGCATTTTCAAACGTGTCTGGAGGGGATCGTATAAGCCCCTGAAGTTGCCACAAAAGTTTAGCAACCTGGTTTAAACACTATTCAAAAGCCACAGTTTCCCAGACAACATCGCCAATATTCATTATCGATCTTGGTTGGTGTTTATACGTCACGGATGCGTCATTTAACTCCCGGGATCGTAAAGCTGTTACAATTACTGTCACCGGCGTTGCATTTGGTTTCAGCTGATCTCACACACGCACACTCCTGTACGTGGCCATTATATAGCTGTTCATCTAAAGCAGCTTCAGGTTACAGCACGCGGACACAGGCAGCCGCACGAGGACACAGGGACAGAGCACGCGACGGCACATTATGGGTACGTAAAAACACACCTGTCCTATTACAAAAACGATATATTGTGACACTTTATTATACTATAATATGGTGTAACAGATTAAGCTGTGTGTATTTGCACAGTTAAATAATTAAATGTGCCATAGTCTTGTAGATTTATTTGATCAGATTTTGTATAATTACTTATTTAAATGTTTTTATTAACTTGCATTCATTTGTTTTTGGATTTATTTACATCTTTAAGGTCTGACCTCTCAAACTTCACTGCGCTATTATAAAATACGTGAAGGCAGGTACCCCGGACTTGTATAGCATCATGGGAAATGTAGTGCGCAGGCGCGTTCGAGCGATACGTCGACGACGTTGACAATACTACATTACCCGAAAGGCTGTGCGCTTTCATACGTCAGCTGCAATCACGGTTTGTATCTCCAACATGGCGTCGCTGGGAAGGAGGCGCGGTGTCCCAGTAAGCAGGGAGAGGTCAGTTACTCCACATCTTGGCCGTTAAACGACAATGTTTTAATGTGATACATCGTTTGGTCTTTGTCACCACTCGCCAGAGCCCGAACATGCGTACGGTGTCGGGCTTAAAGTTGAATGGCGAGCGCGACAACTGTGAATTTTATCCCACGGTTAGCTAACATTAGCTGGCTAACGTGTACAGCTAGCTGACGATATTAGCCAGGAATGAAACGAGCAGCTCATGTGATGTTTTGGTTGTTCAACACGAGCCGACAACTTGTGCTTAAGTTGCGTTTAGCAGTGCATTGTTGCGGACGACCCACATGCTACAGTTTACTAGCTACGCTGAATGTTTGTCGACATAGCCTGAAAGTAAAAAGCCTCCTCAACTTACCCGGCCAGTCCTCCAACTTTCTACCATGCAAGCTAAGTCAGCGAGTCTTATCTAACCGACACATCATGTCCCTTTGCTCGGGTCACCCTACAACCTTTTAATGAGTATCCAATACTCATTAAAATCCTTTATCCCTTCAGCCAATGTCCCGCAGTCTTTGAAGCCGAGCAAAGCTTTGTGTTTGCTTGTCAACCTGCACAGGAAGGCCTCAGAGAGATGACACTTGTCTCCTTCAGAGAACATATTTCAAAGGAAGGAAAATCCATTTGCAGATATCTATTCTATTGTCTTTTAGTTATTGTACATTTTTGTCAAGCTGCAATGGAAGGCCTCAGAGTGTTTATACTGATACACATACATGTTTCTGTCTTCTTTAGAGAAAACATACAGTTAAGATGAAGACAAATCCATTTGCACGACGAAAAATACAGATAGAAAATTAATTAAAACTTATTACAACTAATTGTAATTTATTTTTCAAGCTGAAACATATCATGTATCAATCAGAAGCAGTTTTATTTCCAAGTAGGTTTGCACATACAAGGAATTGGCCGTGTTGTTGTGTTGCATAACAGTCAAAAACATAAATAAAAAGAAGCACCTCTAATTAAAATAAATAAATTACAATGTGCATTTTGTAAAATCTGGTTAAATCCAAACATTTGGGAATTTCCGCAACTGTTGTGGGAATGAATTGAAATGAGCATCATACTTCTATAAAGTGTGCTCACACTCACTCCCCCTCAGCTCATATTCTGGGAGTCGTAGACATCAGTTTTTCATGAATATTGTATAATTTTCAGTAATCTATACAGACAACAATTAGTTGACAAATTAATTAGTTGGAAATTATTAAATTAATGGATAACTATTGTGATAATCAATTGAATGTTCGGAGTCGTCCTTTTAAAAAATGTTCTTTATTTTTCTTTTCTGGTTACTTTAGTTTTCTATGACAGTAACTGTCGACTGTTGGTAAAGACAAAAGATGACATTTGAGGTTGCATGTTGGGCTTTGAGGAAACATCGATTGACTTTTTTTTTTTTAATTCTGACATTTTATGCACCAAACAACTAATCATTTCATGGAGAAAATAATTTACAGGTCAATTGATAATGAAAATAACAATTTATTGCAGTCCTAAACTAAACACTGACAAGTTATTGGACATGGAAATTGTGTGGAATTTAATAGTAATTTAATGAGCACTAAAGTTTATAAAACTCAGATCACAAAGTTCTTCACAAGGACAAAATGAAGAAGAAACATGCACTTTACAATTATAATTATGTATAATGGAAGCAGATAACATACATGACATGTTTTGTTGTTGTTGTTGTATTTAATAAAACCAGATATACCATTTATGTTACAGATTGTGTTGTGATATTGTTAACCCTCTGGAGAATCAATTAAGAAAGCATTCAGATAAAATAACCAGCTTGAAATGTTCATCGTCTTCACTATCTCACACAATATGATGCATCTACAAAAAGAGGAGACGATGGTGTTGAAAGTCTCAGACGTACTGAGCCTTTTTATTCTACTTCCTATCCCTCCTCTCACTGTTCCTATGCTTGTGTTTCTGCGTCTGCACAGGGGAGTGATGGCGGCGACAGACTGCTACATTGTGCACGAGATCTACAACGGCGAGAATGCACAGGACCAGTTTGAGTATGAGCTGGAGCAGGCACTGGAGGCCCAGTACAAATACATTGTTATCGAGCCCACACGCATCGGAGATGAGACGGCCCGTTGGATTACAGTGGGCAACTGCCTGCACAAGACGGCTGTGTTGTCAGGTGCTGCTTGCCTCCTGACGCCACTTTCACTGCCCGTTGAATACTCGCGTTATGTGGCGTTGCCCGCCGGCGCCCTCAGTGTTGCCTGTGCTGCCCTCTACGGGATTTCATGGCAGTTTGACCCCTGCTGCAAGTACCAGGTGGAATATGACAGCCAAAAACTCTCGCGGCTGCCCCTGCATACGCTGACCTCCTCCACGCCCGTGGTATTGGTACGCAGGGATGACGTCCACAGAAAGAGACTCCATAATACGATAGCACTGGCGGCCCTGGCGTACTGCGCCAAGAAGATCTACGAACTCTATGCGGTATGAGAGCGCTCTGAAGAGGATTTAAGAACCAATGGAGAAAAAGGAAAAAACAAAGAAAAAAAACAGAACCTATCCACCCCCACATGTAAGAAAAGTGGAAGTCATGATCAGGCCCAGCAGTTAGCTCCACACACATGGTGGGTGCTTCCATTTTGAACTTTGATCAGAGGGATATAGTTAAAACTAGAAGGAATTGTTTTTTCCCTTGCATTTCCTTTACTTCTATGTGACGACAACAACAGCACACCTATCTCTGTAGTACCCTTGCGCCTCCTTCCCTGTGCCCTCCACCTGCATCCTTCACACACATGAAGCTCGTGCACAAGGGTATGGCAGCAGTTCCTCTGGACTGACTCGTGTTGCGGTTGAGACGGACAGACATGTTTTGAGTACCAAGCTCTTTACCCGTTCCCTCGTAGTTTTACTGTACCCCTTTGTTGCTGATCAGTACATCACCCTTTCATTAAACATTAGGATATTTTAAACTCACTTTTCTGTATTTTATTTTACTTTTTTTCATTAAATGGATTCTAAATGATGTCCAGAAAAGAGCAAATAACTGCAACTTATTTGAGATTGTGTCCTGTTCATGTAGATTTTCTTGTTCAGAAGAATGCAAGTAAGATCGTGTGTGACAGTGATTGTGGCTCAATGTTCTCTTTTCAAACACTAAAAAGACTAACTTTTGAGAAGTCCCATTTCACACATGTAGAGGTTAAATCCTTCCCATAATGTATATTATATTAACATCAAGTCAAACCCTGATAATAGAAATTTAAATATCGACACGTTTTGACACTACAATGAGTAATTACACAGCAAATTCTAAATTCAGACACATTAATGTTTATCCAGTGGTGTGTGTGCTGTTCAGCAGTTTCAAGATTTTGGGTCCCAGAACGAGTACTGCTCATGAGATGAAGTGAAGGATGAGTTGTAAGATGTGTAACGATATTCAGTTGAATATTTCAGACATGAAAAATAAATGAAGATTGCAATGCAGACATTCCTCTTTAAGGCATGTCTGTTCATAAAGAGTTTGCTAGAGATGAAAGTTTGGTGTAAATCCCTCAACAGATTTTACAGTGTGTCAGACATTAAATCCATCTGTAATTTTAAAGGTTTGAACATTCTGGAGGTGTTTCAGTAAATGTCATCAATCATTGTGCCAACAGGCCACTCTGATAGGTAGGAATTAATCACATAAATATTAAAGTTTTGCCTTCACTTCATCACAGTATTTTGTCTGCAGTTTCTGATACGAACGGAGGATTTGTAGCATGTTTTACGCTGGTTTAGAAAGACAACAGCCGAGTTCAGTTCATTAAATATTCAACTGTTGACACTTAAATATCTTTCACCTGACTAAAATCTAGGAATTTTAAAACCAGGTGCTATTGTGTTTTTTACCTCCGTAAATGGTGCTTACTGCAGTAATCTGTATAGTTACTTAACTGTTGTGTACTGTTTAAAAGCAGTAGCTCCTCAGACAACTGAGACGCAGGTCGCTGCCTGTAATGTGGACAAGATTCAATTTGCAAACTGCTCGGCTTTGCTTTTGTGTTAGAGCTGGAAAAACCGCAGGATAAAGTATACAATTAAATGCATTCAAGCACACAGAGTATGCAAAACATCCCAGTGCGGTTGCCTCACACCTTACATCTACTTTATGGGCTGAGCAAATCTGATGTGAGGAGACAGAAACGCTGAAGCAGAGGACTGAGTGCTCAGAGGGACTGCCAGAGAAAACCTCATCAGTTAGCTGATTTGTGACCAGAGCAGGCTAATTATCTGTCAGCTGAACAGCTTCTGACAGCAGTGCTGCTACACAGGACTTATTGTTATACACAGGACTGGCTGTTTATTAGCCATTTTAGAGTAGCACTGATGGGTCTGGTGGCATAGAAATATCCCAGTCATAAAAAACATTTGCTACTATGGCTGGATGACAGGTCAGTATTCAGTCAAGTCCCTTCTCCCAGTTGCTCCCACATATATTTTACCTATTCCTGTTTCTTTTCAGGCTGCTTGGAAGAAAAGTTAGACACATATGATGTATAAGAAAAGTTAAGTTCCAAATGTAAGAAGTTAAAAGATACAGAAGAGAAGACACATAGGCATTGGTAGTTATGCACAAATCATATAATATCATAAATCTGCTGAAGTGAACTGAAATGTTATACAGAGATTTGCCCACAGGCTCGAGTCATACTCTTTGCAGTGAATCTTTTTTCCATTAGAGAAGGGAAACAATTGTGACAGGCCCCTTTAATAAACTTGAATATCTCAGTAGCCTTTTCAGAACAGCATGTCCTAGTAGTTCAGCTGTTTGAAGAAAAATATACTTAAGTCAAAAATGAAGCCCGTTTGTCTGCTTGTTTTCTTCTGTAGAAAAAAAAAACCCAGGACAAATATTTACAAGGCCTTAAGTGCTACGACAATGCTACAATAATCAGGCGTATACGAACTTCAATCCCCATCATTCCTCTCGGATAAGGAGAACACCGACTGACAGTAGGTCGCGTCTACATGGTAACCCTACCTTTGCGAAGGATCTCGCGAGAGTGGTTCAAACCATGATCTTTCATTGCCTGTAACCCAGTATTTTTTTTGTGTCTAACCAGATCTTAACCACAGCGTTGCCACATCGTAACATATAATTATTTGTTAAAATGACAAACAACGTGCAAAATGAATGAACTATGCGTGTAACTCTCGCGAGAATGAATAATCTAGGGTTACCATGTAGGTACGACCGACCCCGGTAGTACACACCAGTCAGTAAGTCCTGTTTGTGAGACGAGCCCGGTACTGCCCAAAGCACCGACCCACGCTGTTGCTGTTGTGTTGAACAACGGAACAACTACTTAGGTGAGCTGTAGTGAATGTAACACTATCACTAGTGTATGAGTTAGTTACTGTTTTGAAGCTAAATTACATTAGCATTAGCATACCCATCCATTTACCTCAGTTCACTAACTACTAGCCCGCCTGTGCAGCTCATGGGAAGCTCAGTGTGTTTTGTTGTAAATAAGGTTTTTACATCTAACATATTTTATATGATATGTATATTATCATAACATAAACCAAGCCTGTGTCACTAAATGTTCTAATTGGTGCATGCAAATGTGTTTATTCATGGTTTCAAACAATAAATAGCTCAGCATAAGTACTTATTTTTGTCATAAATCACACATTTATGCAGCAAGGTGCTGTATAATCTAGTTCGATTACAAATTGTAATCTAGGGAAGTTGTAGTGTAAATACGAGGATTTATGTCTTGTACGATAGTTTAGTTGTTTTGCTCACAATCAGGGTTATGCACATCTGCAATGACAGACTTGAGAAGGACATTTAGAAAGCACGCACAAGAAAAGAGTCCACAATGTTCTCTATTTTTTTTCACTCCGTCCCAATTACTCAGGTGTTGAGTATCCACCTGGTAAAAAACAACACTGAGTGTTATAATTGCTGAATTGTACTTCTGAGATACTTAATACAAAACTGGAAGCTATGCAAATCGTTCCATTAGCAGCGTAGTACAAGGAAACTTGTTATTGACTAAATTTTATATTATTTTCTGATCATTGTTTATTCTGTTTCATGTTGAGTTTCTTCCTTGTATATACATTTCTAACACTTTTTAAATGTTGTGATCTAATCTGATTGAGTGTGTGCTATCATATTTAGTAGTAGTTTTTGTCACTGCTGCCATGCTTGTTGTTTGTGTTGTGCTTTGGAAACAGAACCAATAGAAGAGGCTTAACTAAATGGGGACATTAAAACATCCTCAATCCTCTTGGCATGAGAGCTTTCAGAGCACACATGTCAAAGTCACACTCGTTGAAAGTCATGTTTTATTTTTTATTTATTTCCAACAAAAAATAGCTCACAGAGCCAGTTAATCAACAAAAAGTTGCACTGCAACTAACTTTTTCCCCCCTGAATGTGATGTTCAGGTAATAAAAACCTTCAGATAATCATGTTGATGATACAGAGCTGATAAAACAAAGCTAAACTTGACATTTTTATATCTGTAACCAGCAGATGTTTATTCTTCTAACTAATTTAATGTAGCCTATTATTTTTAATGGAGCTCAGGAATCACCTATAACTTGATTCCCAGACAAAGTAGGTCTAAAGCATGATAGCAGTGATAGCTATTCTCATAGGGACTGGGACTGTCAGCCATGGAGCGCATCACGGGAGGAGGAGTGCTGCCGCTGGCTTTAGCAGGTGTTGGGGTCTTGATGATGTACCGGATACTCGTCCGACTCAGAGCCGGAGCCTCTCTGCAGGACACTGTGGTTGTCATCACTGGAGCCAGCTCTGGACTCGGGAAAGGTCGGTGTCTAACATACAAGACATTCTCTACAATTCAAGTCTCACTGATATGCAGCAGTGGTGAGATCACGTATATCCACACCTGTCTGTGTATGTGTATTGCAGAGTGTGCACAGGTCTTTCACGCTGCAGGAGCACGGCTTGTGCTGTGTGGACGAGATGCAAACCGCCTGCAGCAGGTTGTTGAGGAGCTTACAGCAAGTTCAACAGAGAAACAGCGTAAGGTGTGTGTGCACACACTCACACAGCGTCAGACCAAAAGGTTTCTGGTTCTTAAACCATTTAGGCTGCTGATGGTCTGAGATGTATTCTAACCAGAATCCCTGCTCTGTCTTCACTACACTTTACAACTGTATAACAGCTAATGTAAATCATTTTGAATTTAAAACAAAATGTTGAAGTAAAAAAGTATAATTTTTCTCAAGATAGCTTTAGTAATCATGATTCCTATTTGGAATTAAAAAAAATAGATAGACATACAGATAGATAGATAGATAGATAGATAGATAGATAGATAGATAGATAGATAGATAGATAGATAGATAGATAGATAGATAGATAGATAGATAGATAGATAGACATACATAGTATTTTAATGTTACAGCAGCCAACAATAAAGTAAGAAAACAATGAGGTAAACATGTTAAAGAATCAAATGCTATTTAAGTCTAAATGATATAAAATACATAAATAGACTATCTCTATGTCTGTGTTCATGGATGTCAGCATTGAGTGTAGGTTACTAGTATTGATACCTGAATAATGTACACAACGTATATACATATGATAATAGCATATACAGACAGTCCCCAAACTAAAATAAAGGTCCAGGTGAGCAGTCTGTCTTCATTGTCAGCGGAGAGTCACTCTACAGACTAATGACATTATTTAAACCAGATGTTGACCAGTGATTTAATTACATGAAGGCAGCGAGAGATGAGATAACTGTTGTGCTCTGCTCAACCACCAGACTCACACTCTCAGCACCGTTATCTTTGACCTGGCGGACACAGACTCTGTGGACAGAGCTGCAGAGGAGATCCTGAGGTGTTACGGACAAGTGGACGTCCTCATCAATAATGCTGGAATCAGTTACCGTGGCAACATACTGGATACCCACATTTCAGTGCAGCGGGACGTCATGGAGACAAATTACTTTGGGCCCATTGCTCTTACTCAAGGTTAATGAGGAGCAAAGCTTGGACTGTTGAATGTTTAATAGCTTTTTTATAACCTGAACAGGATTGATGAAGTATGTGGTGTTTAAAAAGGCAGAAATTCACATACTAATAATGACAATATACTAACAATAAATAGATTTTAATGGACATTTTCCGATTTTATAGTAGAGCACAATATTTAACATTTTTCAAGGGTGTTCTCTATTGTTTACTTCTTCTTTCCTCCCGTCACAGCTCTCCTTCCCTCCATGATTCACCGGCGTAGCGGCCATGTTGTCGTCATTAGCAGTGTCCAGGGCAAGATAGCCATTCCTTACAGATCAGCTTGTAAGTCACCTTTACTTATTTAATTAAAGCAAAAAAAACAAAAAACAACTCAAGATGTTTTTTCAACCTGTCAGTTTGAGTGGAAATGAAGTGGGACTCTGGTTTGTGCTCACTGTGGTCAGATGCAGCCTCGAAGCACGCCACGCAGGCCTACTTTGACTGCTTACGGGCAGAGGTCGAGCATTATGGGATTTCAGTGTCTGTGATCAGTCCTGGGTACATCCGAACCAACCTGTCGCTCAACGCTGTCACAGGAGATGGGTCCAAGTATGGAGGTGAGGCTGAGAGAAAAAAAAGTGTGTAAATGTGTTTACAGGAAAGACAAAGAAATATTAATCAGTGTGATGAATATGTGACTGTAGAAGTCAGGAAGGTGGTAAACACTTTTTCGCTGCACTGTATGACTGATGTGTGTACAAAAAGCATTAGCAAGTTTATTTGTAGAGCACCTTTCAACAACAATGCAATGCTAGCTGCACATATGAAAAGGCATGAATTATAAAAGAAACACACAATGGATGTATACATAGGATTTAAAGACTAAATTAAATGGAAGATTATAATAAGATCAAATGGAATAAATCATTAATGCTTCTTGTTTCTTGTCTGTGCAACGCTGATTTCAGTTTTGGACAAGGCCACAGCAACAGGCCGGGACCCCAGGGATGTGGCTCAGGCAGTTCTGAGGGCAGTCCGTAAGAGGAGCAAAGATGTCGTACTGGCAGGACCTCTGCCCACCCTCGCCATCTACCTCCGCACACTGTGGCCCGCGCTCTTTTTCAAGCTCATGGCCTCTCGTGCCCGCAAGGAGCAGAAACCTAAAGAAGAGTGAGGACCCTGCAGCTCACAGATGCAAACAGACCAAAATATGAAACTGAAAGGACATGAGTTGAGAGGACATGCAGTACTCCACGAACACTTTCAGGGAACAGCCATAATAGGCGTGTTTACTGTGTTGCTAGTCTAATGTGTGAAATAAACCAAACATTTGTAAGTACATAGTAACAGGTTCTAATGGTGTTTGTTTTCAGTATTCTGTGGTTGACCAGAGGCCTGTGTCAGGAAGCAGGTTCAACTTAGTTTGGCTCTGCTTTGGTGAGCGGTTTTCACTCAGCCTGACGTTGGCCATCCTGGATAACCAGTTGTTACATTTTGTTTTATAAAGTTAGGAAGCAAATGTTTAGGTCAAGTCTGATGTTGCCTCAAACATAACAGAATGATCCCAGTCGTTTCTCTTCCATACAGTGCGGCATACAGCTTATACAGCTTAACTACACACTGGTATTGGATTGGTACTCAGTATCGGTCAATACGGGTATCGGGACTAAAAAAGTCGCATCCTCCCTATCTAACTTTAAGGACAGACATGCAGGATTTGATGACAGTATCTTGATGCTGTTCTGGATTTATTTAACAGTTGCCGTGAAGACAGTTTCTAGATATGGTAGAACTTGTTTCTGGGTCATCTTCATCATGGTTTACAGAGTACAGTCCTGAATGTGAATTTCAGAACAGAGCTTTTAATACATGTAGAGGAAGGAAACGCAGCATCTAAAAATCTTTTATAGTGTTCAGTTTGATTTCCTGTTTGAGTTTTGTTAAATTACTCTTTATTTCAGTCCAATTCCCTTTTCAACCAATTTCATGTAATAACCAGCAGATGAGCAATATTATTCCTGCTGTTTTATTTCAGGGTTTAATTGTTTAACAAATGTTTCAGCTGGGATGAAATATGTTTTCTTTTAAACGACATAGTCCTCCTAACAGGGGGTTTATCTTTGGACCCAGTACTGAGTTACTGGGTCCAAAGATAAACCAAAACCTTAAACACATTATAATTCAAAGGCCACAAAATATTAAGTTTGAATTTAACAGGTTGAAAACACAGAAACAAAGTTGTTTGTTTTTTTATAACTATCTTTATACACAGAATAAAAACACCTTTTACAAACTGAAAACTTTAAACAACAGGTTTTTCCTTTTTAGATCTTAATATTAAGTTAAACAGAAACATTTTTCTGAAATGTTAACAATAAATAGTCCAAATAACAATTTACATTATGTTACAAAAGCGCAGTGAATACTGGAATTGCCATTTGTACAAATAAATCCTTCAACAAAAAAAAACAAAAAAACATGCCAGATTCAAAGATAAAACCTGCTGTTTATTCCTCATTAAGAACCATCTTCATTGTTTTTTTAATCTAGTGTGAGAAGATAAAGCCTTTCCCAAATGAATAATCATAAGAGCTTTTACACTGTAGCGTCAAAGCCCCCCAAAAGGTGCTCAAAGGAGACCAACATTTTAAATCCCATTTGTGGAATGACGACATAAGCTCTCCGACAATTTTCACACACGGAGATGAAGTTGAACACACTGAGGCAAAAATGTTTACAATACTGCATATTGACGATGCTGGTAAATTGAAGTTCAGAGAACATCTGGATGTGATGAGGATCATGTGGTCTGTGTGTATTTGCTGTAAACAACAGTGCATCAAACGGTAACAGAAAGCACTTGAAACATGTTTTAACCTCATAACGTCATCACATGCAGACCGGGCTTAGGCAAGATGATGTTTGGAAGCCAATCATGTTGACCTTAGCCCTAGTGTTTAATTGCAACCAGTGGGGAATTATGTTTTGAGCACAACCAATCAAAGGGTTTTACTGGTGATTAAAAAGGACTTAAAGTACAAAAAGTGGAGTGTCAGCTATGGCTTTAGTGTTAGATTACATACTTACTGCTAGCTCCTGTGGAGTTTAAACGGAGTGTAACACTACCAGGAGGTACCCAAAACATTTTTCATTTTAGCCTGAATAAAAAATGAATGTGGTTGGTCAAATTTTGGGTTCGAGCCTTGACTAAAAACAGGCTTGTTTTTATTTGTTTAGTTTGAACTAATCAGAACTTCGGAAAGATGAATCCAAGTATGCAGAGGAAGAAAGTAGAAGTATGTTATTTCTTCTTAACCCGCTTATGCAACAAGTTCAACGGGTCTTATCTTCTTTAGACATTATAAGCGATTGACAATGAACTCCAATATGATTTCAGCACAAAATTCATGGAGTCACTGATGATCACATCTGTAGAGTTACTACCAAAATGTAGTCAACCAAACGAAAGCTGCCGTTTTTTGACTGTATAACAAAATGAAGAACCTGATTCCAAACACACGCGTGCGGGGGGGCAGGCTTTCTTCCTTAAACACAACCAATAACACCTGAACTGATAGGAGATGAAGAGCACATGAAATGGAGGGCGACGGCAAAGGATTTTTTTACTTCTACCTTCCCTACCGTGTTGTGCTCTACTTTTGCAACCGAGGCCACAAAGAAACAACCTCCTTCTCGCTGCCATTATTTTTCTAAAGTCCCCTACCAGCAGCGGTTTGCCACCAGCTGGGATCTGAACTGCACATTTTGGCGGATATACACATTTTTGGGGGGTAAATCAGAGAGAGAGAAGAAGACAGACAGACAGACAGACACACAAAAAGAGCAGGAAGAGACATAAAAGATCAGTGAAAATATTTTTTGTTCAGATATGGCATAGTATTTTCCTGTACATGAGGTTGTTTTTTGTAAACGCATCTGTTTTTCTAAAGTGTTTGTTTTTAAAGGGCATTTCACCTTAAAGAACAGTTCAGTGAAACCAACGCGTTTCTAACTCGCTTTGAACAATGGTCGCGGTTCACCGTAATTATTGCACTTTTACAAACAGGGCAGGGATGGCTTTGGGGTTTGGTCATTCTCTGCTGTTATTTTTCCTCCTTTGAAGGGAGAGCACGACGACAGTTTAGACACCAAGATGTCCTCCAGATGGCCTTGTGCCGGTGGAGCCAGTTCCTCCTCCTCCTTCTTAGGGCGGTGGGATGGAGGGCTCGGTCACAGCCAGCTCCTGAGCCAGGTCATTGAAGCGAGCGATGTAGTCCACGCTGCTCTCGCTCATCATACAAGCAAGCTGAGAGTCCATCTGCAGGCACGACAGAAGATACAAAGAAAAAAAAAACACAACTCCTTTTAACCATTGACCTCTGTAGTTCAACCGGCCTGTTTGCTGTTTGTTTGTAGTGACATGTCAAGTAGGCATCATAAAGAACAAAAAGCGGAAATTCATCAACGTGCTTTATCAAAAATCCACATCAACTTACCTCTGCCACATCAGGAAGGCCACGGGACTGAAAGGAATCATGGGAATTGCAGTCCAGGAGGCTAGGACCAAGCAGAGCCGTGCCACTGGAGGGGCCAGAGGGGGTTAGGGTGGTCCGCCTGCCCTTATCAGGAGAGACCATGCTGGCTGAAAGGAAAAAAAGAGAGAGAGACAGAGAGACAGTGAATAGAGGAGACAGCACAAAAATAGAGTCGAAACAAAGGCGTGTTCATGGGACAACACCGCAAGAGGAAATGTGCAGCTGTGTCAGTGTTATTGTGAATTAATAAGAGAATGAATATTTGACTGAACAAAGAGTCCTTTGTGAACGTTTGTTACGTTACTGATGCCATTATTAATCTGACATGTATTCAAAACTACCTACTGTGTTACAGTCACTCTGACCAGGCTTTGAGTATTTCACCATATTCCCACTCAAACACAGGCAAAAATAGACTTTGTGTGTTCAGTAATCTGGATAAGACATTTTGAATATTCAATTCAATTCAATTATATTTAGTATCTGTTAGTGTGTGTTTAAACGACTAATAGACTTACAGAGGAGACATCCCAGTGTGGAGTCAGATGAGTCGCTGGGATACCACTGGGGGTCATGGCTGGGCGATGGGATCCAGCCTCGGGACGGGCTGACTGAGGGAGATGAGGTCAACAGTTTGGAGCTGTCGCTGTTGCTCAGCTTGGCTGGAGAGAGAGCCGTCTCCTCACCTGCAGCAGGATAGGACAACGGCTGTCAGATTAGATACACGACGTTCAAGACGCCAGCTCGGGAGTGGAGTCCGCTGCATGTCGACATGTTTCTTAAGCAGAGTACTTTAAATACTTTAAAACTGTCTTTCACATTAATCAACCTCTCCAAAGAAAACACAACCTGTTGTTCTTTGTCATTTCAATAAACTGACTGCGGTCGAGTCTAAGAAAAAACTCAACTCCTGTCTTGTCTGTCAATTTTTTTTTTTGCCAGTTTCTAAGAATAGATATCAGCACATACACGCACCATAGTGGGCAGAGTTGATGGCGAGCTCAATGATGGAGTCACTGATGTGTGTTTGAGGTTCTCCGGGAGCGAGAGCCTCTTCAGGGGGGCCGGGGAGAGAGATGTCGAGGAGTGAGGCTACGCTGGGTGGAGAGAGGAGCGAGTCTCCACCACCAGTCACTCCAGGAGACGGTGGAGGCAGACCATTCTGTGGAGAGAACAAGATGAACACTTAACGGGACGGTTTTGTTAGATCTTCTCTGCTTTTATTTCTTATATTATTAGAGGAGTTTTCAGGTCGACATGTGTGAGTTTTCTCTATTTCTCACTGTCTGCCAGAACAAACACAGCAGTCTCTTCAGTCAGCAGTGATCCAAAGCTAACGAGCATGGATCTGGTATTGAGAATGAATACATTATTCCCACCGCACATCTAATCAAATGATATGTAATCAGAAAAAATCTTGACAGTGTGTTTACATTCACACAAAAACCTATTTAAAATCTCCAGATGAAGGAAACAGGTTGATGTTTATATGGTTCATTGTAACCAAACTTATCATAAAATCTGAATTTGGTGAATAACTGAATTATAGTCTCGAAGAATTTGTGGCATCCTGCAGGGTAAAAGGAGACTCTGTGTGTGTGTGTGTGTGTGTGTGTGTGTGTGTGTGTGTGTGTGTGTGTGTGTGTGTGTGTGTGTGTGTGTGTGTGTGTGTGTGTGTGTGTGTGTGTGCTCCTGACCTCTGGGACATTGTGCTGTAGAAGCTGAGAGTTCGGTTCAGCATCTACAATGGGCGTGGTGCCAAGCAGGGTGCTGTTATCAACAGCGGGAGAATCCAGCTCCCGACAGGGACTGCCAGGGATGATGCCTGCAGACTTGGCTGCCAGGTCGATGGCACCTAAGAGAGGAAAGAAACAGCGTATAAAAGCAAGGGATTTGTTACATCTGCACAGACCTGATAAGTGTTTACAATGCTTCAGACTAGCATGTCAAAAGGGATTTTACCAGAAAATAAACTGCAAACTACATGTTTGTATTCAGCAAATAATCTCAACAACAATTTGAATATAAAAATAGGAAGCAGGCGGTAATCTGAGGGGTCGGAGAGGATATGAAGACTTAAATGTACTCAAATTCTTCCTCTAGGAGAGTTTAGCTGGAAAGAATGTTGTTTTTGTCTTTTTAGCCCTGCACAAAAGAGTGTTTGTACAAAACCTTGTTGGAGATCATGTGGGAGTTAAGAGGCCAATCATTTTATATCATTTGAGACGGTGGAACTCTTTCTCAAACAAAAATAACTTAATTTTAGAAGTGAAGGAGGAATATCACTTATATAAATTGTAGGTGGCAGGCAAAAGGACAACATGTAGAACAAAAATGTGCAACTCTCTTTAGGTGGTTTAACTTTACTGTGTTTTTTCTTATTTTGTTGAGGGCATTTAGTAAAAAGCATATTGTTTATTGCACGTAATAAACGTGACACGTAACATGACAAAAGGTAAAACTGATTAAACTTCAACAGTACAACATAATTACAATCTATCAGGAATTTACCAAAAACATGAAATAGGAGAGATAAATGGATTCATTAATAGATGAGGTACCGTGAAAACCGGTGTATAAGTCACACTAGTGTATAAGTTGCAGTCTATTTTGGGGGGGGCTGTCATGCTGGGAAAAACACTTTTCCTTTTAAAGACTGGTTTATTTGAATGCACCAGTAGTTATTCATTTATAAACATATTTGTACTTCAAAACTTTCTCAATTTACTTTCATTAGAAATCAATTAAAACACACATTACACCTGAAACAGTGTGTTGGGGGTTGATGGTTAATGGTTCGGTAGTGATTTGCTTAACTGAACTGGACCGGTATATTAACTCAGACCAGGTTTGGGTTAGGCTGAGTTTCATTTAAACCTTTTAAAAGAACACAGTAACTTTACATATTTAATACAGTGTGTACCTGTGTGCTTACTCAAGTCCCAAAAACTCTTCATCAGAGCTGTCACTGTGCGCAAATAGACTACTGCACCCGAGTCGCGCTTTTACACATTGCGCTTCAGCACCAGTTTGGTCTGTAAATACTGAAACATCACAGCAACCAGTGTCTGAAATACTAACCCTAACCCTGTTCAACACACAATCATATTTCCATACAACATACAGCATTAACGGGTCTATTTTCATTAGCTCCCAACACAGCTGTAGTGGACAGCGAGTGCTTGACACCGCTGTTTACGGTTCAGTACGGACATTATCGTTCATAAGTGTGGACGCTCACATCATTATGTTTACAGTTATAGTTATTGTTATAGTTATTGTTCTAAGTGTGGACTGCCTTTTTCATACCTATGATCATATCCAGATCCAACCTCTCTCTGTATTTTATTGGTGAATAGGACACACCGGTGTATAAGACGCACCCCACTTTTAAATAAAAAAAATTGTGTTAAAGGTGCGACTTATACACAGGTTTTTACGGTACTTACTGGAGAGCTGATTGGCCGCTGCAGAGCTGGAGGCAGCAGGGGAAGCTTTGGGGAGAGGGCGGGAGGAAGGAGTCAGACGGGTCTGGATTGGCCGGAAAGATCCAGTTCCTGAGGGAAGAAACAGGAAGCAAGACAGTGAGAGATTAGCGGACAGAGAAATTATATTTGGCTATGTGTAATGAGCACAATGAATAGTAACACATACATCACCACACGTTATGTAGTGTAAAGTAATGACAGGTTTACACTACACCATAGAGAAAAGTAAAACTCACTGTCCCACAGCACCAAACATACAATATTTCACAGTGGGATCCAGATGTTTGAAAGCGTACCTGTGGCAGAGGAGTTGGAGAGGATGGAGAAGGAGCAAACATGCTGAGGAGTGTCTCCAGTAGTTCGGGGTAACAGAGTTCGCTGTGGACAAAAAAGCACAAATTTAAATAGATGCAGGTTTGTTTGTTTTAAAAAAAAAGTGTGATCCACAACATGTCAGAGATCCATAATAAAGACATTAAAAGTACAAACAACTAAATGGATAAACTAACACCTTTTTGTTTCTTCTTACCTGAACCACAAGTGGTTTCCGAAGTTGTCTGTTTCGAGGTTTTCGCGGTCTAGAAAGAAAAAGATCTGACTGCATCTACAAGGAGAAAAAAAAAAAAAAAAAAAAAAATCAATACAAACAACTTCATTGTAATGTGGACTTCGTAGTTCTGTTGTAAAAAAAAAATATACATTGCTCTGTCTTACACTGATGGAGTCGAGCTGTTGCCTTAAGGCCAATTCTGCCTCCTTGTTGGGGGAGAACATTCTGTTGTGGCGTGAACTGTTGGGGGGGAGCGTGGTGGGTACAGCGAACACACCACCTTCTGCATCGCCGCCTGCTGTCGACCCCAGCAGAGAGCGGGGAAGATTACGACCACCTAAACAGGACAGGAACATAAAAATGTAATAAAAACACACAACTACTACAATATATTTGTGCTGTGCTTACAATACTAGAAAATGTGGTAAATGAAAGCGATGCACTGCCTAATGACTTCCTGTGGTCTAATAAACAACTTAAGCACCATCAACACACATAATCAATAAAATAAGAAGACGTACGTGGGTCAGAATATAGCTGTGCAAATGACAAGCAGATACAGTACTAGGAACTACACTCTTTACAGGGAATAATCTACACTAAAAATGCACATTTAATGCGTGTAGTATGGAATTTAGGCCGGGCAATGAAGGCACATTGATACCTGAGCCTCCAACGTTTGGCAGGTGTAATCTGGCCCCTCGGATAGAGGCCTGCTGTCTGCCACAGCTGGGGCTGCGAACACCTGCTAATGGACCCTTTCCTGGAGGCGTGAGGGCCTGGTTTTGCTCCTCCTGATGGGTTTTGAGTGGTGATGTGGCTGTGGAGCACAGCTCTGGAGCCTGGAGGAGAGGACACATTAATGACACCATCTGGCTTTACATGTACTCTTTTACAAGAGTTTAATGGTGGCGCAAAGAGCAATTTACAGCCCTTTGCCAGTTCTGAAATCAGCTGACATTGTACCAGTGTTAAATGTGTCTATTCATCCAGGATTTAATGTGGATAAAGACACTTAGTCATGCAGTTTTATGAATCCACAGAATATACACCACACATGCTGCTGTCCAACTGCTGCACGTGATTGAAGACCACTTAATAACAATATCTATTTTAAGCTGCTGCCTTCATTCATGCCACTGCGATGCACGTTTCCAATCATCTGCCTTATGATACAAGTTCATTTCTGTTTCACTGGTAGACAAATCAAACACAGTAATATAGGATATTCTGCCCACAAAACATTTTAAAACGTTATTTGGCAACCAGCATCTACATTGTGAGAAGTAACATTTAATCCCTACCAAAGGTTTCGGATTGACCTCAGTTGCAACCAGTCTGAGCAGGCAGCGCAACACGCGGTGTGTCCTGCTAGGCTTAGTCTGTGCCGAGGTTTGTCCGTTTTGTTGGGTGTTGTCAGTAACTGCGATAGGTTGCCACTCATACTCCAGCTGCAGCTTGCCAGGCTTTCCTAACATCAAGTATAGCTCAGCCAGGGTGACGTTCTCTGCATCACGGGGGCTCCAGCCCTCCTCTCTGATCTGCTCAGCAGTCCGTTCTTTGGCCGCCGGGGCAGAGCCCTGCGGCATGCCCTCCTCTGATGCAGCCACGGGTGGCTTGCCTGGAGGTGTCTGGTTGGCCTCTGGAGAAGAAGTGCTATTGTTCTGCTCCTCTTTAGATTGCTCCGATGAGCTCTCTGCACCACTACACAACTTATCATTGCTTTTGGTCAACGATAAGCAGGTACTGGTCTCTGCTCCAGTGCAGTTCTTGCTCCCTTCAGAGGGGCCCATCCCAGCTCCATCTTCTCTGGGAGCCTGCTGAGAGGAAGCAGGGACAGAGACAGGTAGTGGTCTTTTCTCCTCTATCTTTGCAGAACTGTCTGATGAAGGCTCCGGGTTTAGGGACTCAGTCCGACGTGTGTCACTCAATACAGTTACTGAAGCGCCACCAACTCCAGCAGCAGCGGCAGTGCTTCCTCGTCCAGATTTTGCACCAGTCCGAATTGGTGGAGCAGTGTGTATTCCCAGGATCTGGGCAGTGGGCAGCTCCTTTGCATTAGGCCGGTTCTTTCCGCTTTCTAGCCAGTGAACAGTGCAGGAGGCCTTGGAGTGAACCACACGTGCCACACCGGGCAGCATCGTCAAGGTGCTGCTCTCAGCCGGAAAAAGAAAGAGCTCCTCCGGCTGGGATTTGCTGGAAGAGGCTGTGCTGGACTGGCTGCCCTCCAGAGCCTCCCTCTCCATCAGACTCTTGAGCTGAAAGTGCCAGTGTCAAGGACTCTGATATAACTGATAGAAACAGGAATGTCCTCCCAAATGTTTGCAGCTGAAGTGCAGTATCACTGCTCTATTCACACTCCACGGATGATTACACATTTTACACTGTACAACAGATAAATGATAAAATAACGATTTTTGTGAAATTCTGTATTTGTTTGTGCCTCGGCACACTCAACACCATTTTACTTAATGAAATGGGATAGCAAATTGGTCCTAATAATGCTCTACCAAATTTGTAATCAAATGATGTGTTAAAGGATACAATCCGCTGGTCGTGGTACGCCCACTTCTGTTTCAGATACTCAATGAGACTGGAGACTTTCCTGTGGAGCTCAACCACCATCCTGTGTTGGAAAAGACAAAAAAAAAGAGAGTTGTTAATTTACAAGCTGCTGTAGTCTGATAATCCAGAATGAAAATGGGTTGTGTAATTAAGTTTTCATGCTTCAACATATTTTTGGGGGGTTTTGCTGCAGTTTTGTGGTGCTGTGAGTGTGACCACAGACCATTTTCAAAACACCTTGGTGATGCATTCATGTAAACTCCAACATCTGAAAACTAGGTGTCATTGGCCAGAAAGCACTACATTAATGAGCTCTGCTGTTGAAAAACAACAGCAAACATGGGTGTAATGTAAAGAACCATGTGAGTTTGGCTTTTCTTGCATTACAAATGTCAGATGTCATTAACAGGGACTTTTCAAAACAGTTATTGCAGCAGCCTTACGACATAATACATTTGCAGATATGACACTCATGACTGTCATACTGAACAGAAGTAAATGCAGTTAGCAGCCGTAAAAAGTTAATCATGAATACATTTTTATGACACGCTTTCTATGATACGCTTTTGAAAATGTTTTTTTGTTATTGACTCCTCACAGAGATGAGCATGTCTGACCTGAGGCGAGGGTTGTGAGCGAGACTCTGAACGCGGGCCCAGGAGTGGTTGCTACGTGGTTGGAGCTCCACTGCCACCTTCAGGGGAAGACGTACCGGCTTCTGGTCCTCCTCATCACTTACTCCTGCAGGGACATGAAGACACAGTGAGACTGACTGAAAAACACTGGCAGAGCTCAGAGAAAAGGTTTTGCTGGGCTTCACTGGGAGAGAGCAGGCGTCCATACTTAATGGACTGTTATAGCATTAAAAAAAAGCCTAAGTATAGGTAAAAGATGCCAAATGTGAGACAGGTTGGATTAAGATTTTTTTTATCATTGATTAAAGTATTTTTTTCTCTAACTTTGGTGAATGAATGTTATTGGTAGATGACAGTTGGTCCAACCAGTCACCTCCACCATCTCCCTCCCGCTCAATCTGCTCCCAGTGTTACCATGGAAACGCCACTAGCCCACACGCTGCCATTGTTATTGCCAAAGCCCCGCCCCCACAAACCCTGTGCCTCGCCATTGACATTGTTTATATTTTCAGCAGTGTTATTTGTTTACTTTGTATTTGGTATGTATGTACAGTGTGTGTTGGGGGCGTGCGTGCACATGCTCACCATCTGGGTCACAAAGTTTCTTCAGTGCACGGCACATGGGTGCTTTGATTCGAAGGTTCCTCCCTTTGGAGCGCACAGTGGTGGCCCTGGTCAAACAGACAGAACAGCAGAGAAATCTTGATTATTTTTAGAGGACGACTTTTCTGGGTCACACTACATTTTTCACTGCAGTGCTCATTGTCTCTCTGCATTTTTTCAAGTGTGCTAATAATTCACATTAATACAGCTTGTTAAATAGAACCTCAACAACTGGACCAGACAAAAATAACAAACGTGTTACTATATAGTAGCAGTGTAGTATGTAATAGTGTTTTGTGTGTTGTCACTTCTGTTAGACTAACAGGTGATGATTCAACTTGTTTTGAGACCATTTTTTTTATAATTCCCTTTAATTATTAGTCAGTCATTAGTTATGAGTTTTTCTTGTTGTGATGGATTTTTCTTGCATTTGGCACAAGTCATCATGATCTCCGACTGTCCCCATGATACATATCCGTGTATGTGACAGTCAGCGACTACCTGAAACTCACTTATGTGCATCACAATGTTTGCTTTTAAATATTATCATCATCCTCATGCAGCCCAAAATTTACCCCAAAACAAACAGAAACTAAACTTGTCAATAAACAGAATGATGTGCACAAATTTCAGACTTATATTTCCACAGGTGAAAGAGTGTTTTTGCAGATGTGATAAAATAAATCAAATCAAAAGTAGCATACTTGTCAATCCCAGATGTGTGCATGTGCAACTGACTTACCCTTGCTGGATGAGTTCGTTCAGCTTTGCCACATTCTTATCATCCATTACTGTCGGAGACAAAACAAAAAGGAGAGCTCCGTTTTACAACATCATCCCTCAGGATCAGCTGTCCCCCATGACTGGGAGCATGCAGCGTTTAATCACATCCCTTGTGTCCCCAACTACCAGCAGCAAAAACACTCAAACGCACAAACATCTTTAAAAAAGGCACACAGTCCCTTCAAACACGTGTGCAGCCCTCACTTACATCCTCCGACTTTTTTGCGGAGCTCGGCGTAGCAGATGAGACCGTACAGCTCTTGAGAGGATTTTTTCAGCACCCGGGAGTACACTAAGGAGGAAAGACAACACAAGTCATAACACCCTTGTAACTAGCGACCCAGGAGGCTTGCGCATGTTAGAGAAAGATAACAGGACAGTGACATTGAGGGCTTTTTGTATGGGAAAGCTTAGCTTATCTGGTGAAATTCCTTTACATACGGTATGTTTTGGTACTTAAAGTGACCCAGCCTAACAAAGAGCTGTACAGAGATCACTGTAAGAATTGTTGAAAAACTAGACCTGGACTATACTTGTCTAAAGCCCCATTTAAATCCAGGACTCGTATGAATGCCACGCTTACATTTCTGACAGCTTTCGTTGATGACTTAAACAAACCGGATATGAGAGACAAGATGCAATGCTAAAAGTCACATATTTGTATTGTTAGGGTGTCAAACACAAATGGCGTCTCACCATTGGCAAAGTCGATGTGTTTGGAAATCTTGTGCCACGTGCGGTAGTAGAAGTGGCGGACCTGCTCCTTGTTCTTCACCATGTTGGCAGGCTTCCCTCGCTTCTTGTACTTCATTGCAATGTTGTTCTGGATAGCCTCAAAATCCTTCCCGTGCTGTACACCAGAAAAAAATGAGTAGATGATGTCAAAAGAAATGAAGAGATATTTTAGCTTGGTTTAAGTGTCCTAAAATAAATAAACATCAATGCCTTTTTTGCCCATTTACTGTAAAATGATAATAATAAGTAATCACAGCCCATTAGTTTCCATCCTGTACCTCATAGAGCCCCTCAAAAAAGCTGTTTTTGTCTTCAGCGCTCCAAGACTCCCACTGCCGACGGGCCCTCTTCTGGTTACCAGCTTGCTCCTCCTTGTCAGCAGACCCTTGGCCCTTGGACGCCTTGGACACTCCCCCAGTAGAGCCGGCCACAGGCCCCGACTGTCCCACTGCCCCCTGAGAGGAAGAACCATTCTCAGCCCCTGTGTTACACAGAGAAGGAGCCCACAAATCCATCATCAAACATTCAGAGGAAAAACACAAGTTAAATATCAGAGTAAGAATGTTTTGGTTTACCGCACTGCTTGTTTTGTATAGCAAAGGAAAAACGTACAATTGTAGTTCTGGGGTGCGTGGTTTGGGAGATGGTAAAATCCATGCATACAAAACCACCCACTGCCATTACAACGCACAACCTGCAGAGCTTCCCCTTCCGTGGTACAGCTCTGGCAAGGAGGCAGGAAAAGCAATCAGTCCCTATGGCCAGGTCTACAGTGCGCGGTTCCAAAATCAACTCGTGGTGGGCTTGAATGGCCAAGTTTAGCTGAGCACAGAGCACAACGCCAGGAGGTATTAACACAAACACAGAGGCTGTTGCAGCACTGCACTATGTAAAGGCAACAGTCGATTTTCAGCCAAAATGGGTGTTCATTTACAAATCGAATCATTGTGCGGTTCATACGGACTAACTTAAGATGTGCCTCTTTCAAAATAGATGTGAACCATAGCATCAAATCAATATAAACAGGGCTTCCTTTGTCAACACTTGCGCAATGTGTATGTATTTGATTTAACAATCATAATCACTTTCTCTTTTCCAACCACAAACGAAATCCATTAGTCATACCTGTCAGAGCAAATTAATTCATCTACATATGGTCACAGTTCACCTCTGTCCGATCTGAGTCCAATTCATTTATAAAGAACTTTTAAAAGTAAGATAAAAAACCCAAATATTGTCCTTGATTAGCAACATACACACACACAAAACTAAAATAAAACACCTGAAGCATAGCAGTACTAATTTCTCTGTAAATTTATGAGCAAATACAAATTCTGGAGTAAGGAATATTCAGGTTTCTAGCTGACACCACATCAGTGACGGGCTTTCACATGAGCAGAGGACACCTCAGGTGATGCAGGTTTCACACATAATGGATATTAATGCTTCTGCCCCACCCTACTACCCCACCTGTCTTGTGAGATTTGTGGTATGGAGATCAGGACAAGGATGCCCAATTTTAAAGGATACATTTATTCAAGACATTTTTCTATTAATATTAGGGATCAATATTTTTATTCAATAAGGCAATCATTTAATGCATTTAAAAGTCAGTCTGCCTGAGAGTTTTACTTCTATACTCAGATATTAAATATTACTGTCAGTTCACAGAGGACTTTAGCATATATATTTCTCACAGTGTAACAGACAAAGTGTCAGCCAGTTTGCTCCAGCAGGTTGTTATTTCCTACAATGAGAATACACCACAAACACATCTTTGGTTGTTTGTCACATCACTATTGTCTATTTTGACAATTATTATTAAAATTCACATTTAAATTTTTTTTTTTAATACAAAAACTGTAATTCACAAATTGGTTGGATCAGTGTATAAATACAATTTTTATATTATGAATATGGGATTTATTTTTCCTTCACTCTGTTTACAACAGTCATTAATAACCTTTCTTTTTTAAATTCACTACGTCATGTTTCCAAGAAACTGCGACTGAAAATAGTCAAGTTACAATCTAACTGAAAAGTAAGTTGTGGCCTGTGACTTTTCTCCTTTTCACAGGATGGATGTTGCAACTTGTGTTGGAGCAGCCTGAGCTCTACCCGGACTATATGCCAGCCAGTGGCCCGGAGGGACTGCACAGCACAAAAGCTGCGTCACTTTACCCATCACTGATAAACAAACTGTAAATAAAGTGACACTACTAAACCTGAGAGCAGACCCCCCACTTTGCTAATCCCACATCCCCTCTGAGCTGGTCACCTATGGTACCTTTCGATTTTGCCCCGCCATGTCCATTGATGGTTGAGCCGATTGAATCCTTCCGGATCCGTTTGCTTGGAGGTCGGACACTTGATCGGAGAAAATGATGTTGATCGTGACACGGAGGGGCGGGATCCGTGGAGGGCTGGGTCGAGCCTAGTCCGGTTCGGTTCGGCGGAGAGGCTGGGAGAACCGGAGCTGAACCGGGGCTGAAACCCGGAGCTGATGGATTAAGACTCTCCACTCCGTCGTCTCCCTTTGTACTGCGCTCCTCGGTCGCCTGCTCTCCGCTCTCCTCCTCTTCGCAACCTTCGGGCTTTCTGGACGGATTCCTCCTCCCATCGACACCGATCCCCTCCCTGGAGCCCGGTGTCATGCTGCCAAAACACATTCAGGGGGGAAATTGTCACATTAGGAGCAAAGCGGTGTGAAAAAATTAACTTCTAAAGACGACGTTCACTGTCTCTCAACATGGCCGCCGCTGTTTGTTTCAAATCCCCTCTCCAGTCCCGACAAAACAACACCAAATATATGCATTTAACCTATTCACATCAATTTTATTAAACAACCAAATGAGTTCATTAACTGACTGCGGTGTTTTAACAGCTGTCTTTCGGCTCTTATGGGCAATATTTAAGGTTGAATTTCAACTAAATTCAAATGCGAGCGCTTTTCAGTTTAGCGCCCTGCAGAAACGACAACGAAAACCTCTCGGTGCATTCGCCCTCTAAATAAAGTGTTTATTTCAAACACAATTTTACCCATTTTCGTGATCTTCGGTAGTGGGCGACGTCTTCTTTCTCTTCACCATGGGTCCGATTGGTTATATTGGCAATTACTGGTCAAACTGGGCATAATAAATCCTAGACCGATCTCTCCGCTTTCTGCCCTCTCCTTGCTCCTGCCTCGACTGAACTGAACTCTCTGCGCAGTTCAACTGTTTTCTACCAGCAACAACATTACTCAATGCTTCTTTCAAACAAGAAATAAAACTTTTATACCACACACCAATGTGGGATATTTACAGGATACAATGAAGAAGATTTCTCCCGTTAACATCAGCTGAGCTCATTTGAACTGATAGGCGCAGATAGTTTGTATTAACCTGTGTGCAAGTGGACTTTGCTTGTCATACGTCACCGTCGCCTTGCAGAAATTATATCTGCAAAACGATTAATTTAATATGCATCCTGTAATTGTTATGATATTCCATTTTCTAACAGTATACTATCGCCAAATAATTAATCACAAGTTTAAAAATCAGTACAGAAAGTAGGTTTGTGTGCCCGATGCGAACCAATATCTGGTGTATTACATTTGTAAAATAGTGTTATTATGGGTGGCACAATACTAAATGTATTGGATTTTCTCGATTGTCAGCATCCAGTCTATTTATTAGTATTATTATTTATTAGGTAATATAACCAGGAGGAAGGCAGCACAGAGAGGTGACAGCAAGAGAAAGCTATAACAAAGGAAGATTAATTGGCCATAAGTGGCTTGAAGTTTGAAAGTGATGATAAATAACCTCTTTATCTACATTCCCACACAATCTGTTGTGTGTCATCTAAACGCAAACTCTCAGTTAAACGCCATCCAGACACAAAATATGACTGATATATAACAATAACCCCCCGAAACTACTAGTTAAGTTAATTGATGTTTACTTGCATTATCTATAATTCTTACAGCTTCATTGTAATGTTAATAGATGGATGTTGTGATAATTTAACTTTTACCCAGCATCAAAACATCGTTTCAGTGTAGCTTGAAGTTAAGTGAAATCTTCCATCAGTAAATGAATATCTATACTTACCTATACATACTCTCCTACAGTGTTACAGTCCTAACAGCACAGTGCCTGTAGTATGTTAACAGCGGGTATAGAGAGTTAACATCACTTAAGTAATGCAATGTGACAATAGTTAAAGTTAATTATAGTAAAAGTAGTATTTAACTTTGTTGTAGTTAGCTGTATGAAATGAATTGTGGTCATATCATAACGTGCTACCTAGCATGGCAGCTGCTGTTGGCTAGCTAACTTAGCGTTAACGTTACGGCACTCAAACAATCCATAAGATTACAAGAACCTGCTTGTAACTAAACTAATAATTCAAGCAGAGCCTGAACCCTGCTACTGATAACACTATCAATGTTTAATTACCTGAAGTGGAAGCCTGTTGTTGGTATTCCCAATAGAGATACTGGTTAGCATCCCTTAGCTGACGGTAGCACTCCAGCTTGTTACCGATGACAGCTCCAGCACAGCGAGTCTCCACGCGTATTGGCACGCCCACTACGACTCGAAAACAAACCCTGTTATTGGTCAGAAAAACACCATGACGACGGTTAAAATGTGATTGGCAGAAGGCTCCACCAATCGTCATTGAGAGCGGCCCTGCGAAGGACCAATCGCCATGCTCTTCCTGTCATGCCTTTTAAGTTTCCCGACAAGAAAAAAAAAGTAAATACATATATAAAGTAAATAAATATAAAAAAAATGTTTTTAACTTCAAAGCGGGTTTGACGATTAAATAGTGTTACATTTTTGTTCATTAGTACTAATTTCATTTCAACCAGATTGGCGTCACTGCATTGCAGTTTTTTTTGGCGCTCTAACTATAGGTTCCGCCCACAATGTGATTGACATTTTGAAGATCAAATCAGCAGGCCCAACTCATAGGTTATGTTTGTATTAAACACCAGTATACACCGAATTTCACTCTGATAAGCGGATTCGGAATTCAAGGCAGCAAAACACTGTCTTCGCCTTAGGATACAACTTGATAACTGCAATACACATACAATACATCACAGGGGCTTTTGATTTAATAGTATTTGCAGTTTACAGCGGTTGATTTTTCAGCCTAAGGTAAAGTGAAAATTCTTTGTTCAGTCCAAGCGCCCCGGTGAGCAAAACAAGTGTTACATATCGAGGTAGCACACACGGATGTGGTTGTTTCATGGCTCTATGACGGACCAGCAGGGCGGAGATTTGCGGTTTTTTTACGAGTTGCGACAGGTGATATGTTTTCAGTACATGCATAAATCAGATGTAGAAAACCCAACCGTGCTGTCAGTGCTGCCGTGACCAAATTTTTGTGTCAAAAGACTCAGTGAATTACAATATCATAGTCGATCTTCACTGAGGGGGGCGTCCTGTGTACTGAAACGAGCGCACCTCAACCCTCAACAGACGCTTTATATTCCTCTGCGTCACAGCTGGGGACGCTGCATTTCGTCACTAAGGAGTTTGGTTGGGCAGTCGCAGGCAGGAGGAACTTGCTGCTCGTCCAGTTGGCAAACTGACGAAGTTGTCTTCCGAAACTTGAAGGCTCAAAACAGAACCACTATGACTTCGACGAACATGTTCCAGGGGTTGGAGACTGGGTCGAAACCGAGCTCAAGGTGAAGAATATGTTGTAGTTTAGAGGCCGGTTATTTCTAAATGAGATGGCCAGCGGTCTATTTGGGCGCTCGGTCAGCTACTCTCTCAATGTAGGTTAACATGTATTTTTTTTTGACAGGAGCTCTTCACGGCTTTTGGCTTTTAATCCCCTGCTAATGTCTTAAAACACAACGCTAGCATTCAGCCCTGTTCCAGCTGGAAGTGAGTCTCTTGTGTGGTCGCTGAAGTCGAGTTGTCAGCGTCAAGGACTAGCCTTTTCCAAGCTAACCCGACCAGGCGTTGTCTGCTGCGGAAGTGTGAAGCCACTTGAGACAGCTCTTCTTTGTACTCGTCAACTCCGGCGTAGCGGCCACATTGTTCATGTTAAAGGATATTTAGTTTCCTCTTACTGATCTGAAAAGCGTCAGCTCTTTGATCAATTATCTTTTAATAGTCGAGTTAAAGTCTGTTGTGGCCTTTTGATTAACTTGAGAAAGCACCACGCCGAGTCTATGGAGGAGTGCTGTGGCGCCCTTCCCGAGTAGTTAGCCGTGTTATCAAATGTCCTGTTATCTGGCAGCGTTTGATAATGCTGTTGCTTTACTGTACATAATGTTACTATTATTATCTTATTTTTCGCACCATTTCCTACTCAACCCTGTATGCACTAGGGCAAAAGTATGACATCATGTTTATAAGTGTAAGCATGAATATCATGACTCAGTCGTTTCAGAGACATTAGTGTCCCCTTTTTATATTTGTCATGGACTGACAGATCCTCAGATAAGTGTTAATGAAATGGCACATCGTCATGGCCTTAATCTAGTAAGAGAAATTTAAGTAAACAATGAAAAAATACCTAACATTATTTACAGTCTACTTGTCTTTTCACACCTGTATTAAGTAGTTAATCTTAATGCATTAATAAATATTATCCTATGGATGTTGTACTACTCTTTTTTTTTTTTCTTCTGCAGGGTGTTGCAGCCTCCTGGAGGTGGCTCTAGTAACCTGTTCGGTGGCTATGAAGATGATACAGCATCAAGAAGACCAAATAAGATGGCCTCTAAAGTTTTTGCTCCACCAGAGGAACCCCAGAGTGTACCAAGACGTTCTAATCCTCCAGGTCAGACCAGCCTGTCTGGGCTAACGGATGTGCAGTGGCAGTCCAGTCGAAGCATCTATCAATGTCAAGGGTGTGAAAACTGTTAATAAAATGTGATAGGCACCTTCTCTGTTCTCTGTGCCTGGGCTTAACCCGACCTCCAGATTCGGTTAAGTATCTGGTATAATCAGATTTGTTGGAAAGTGAATTTCCAAGCCGGCACTGCTGGGTCACCCTTTCAATATTTTACTGTGCTATTAGCAACCCAGGTGTGATATATTCATTTTCTTATGTACATAGTTTGTCGCTGAAGGGAGATTGGTCATGTAGAAGCTCAATATAGATGTCAAAATATCTCTTGATCCTGTATACGTAACAACATTTTGCCACAGTGTCATGAATTTGCAGGATGTGAAACGGGGGCAGTGCAGTTCATTAATCATCAAAATAAAAGTTGAGTGTGGGATTTCTGTCATGGTCACTGCTGTAACATTGCACACACCTCTGGTAATATTTCATGCAGGTGGGAAGAGTAGCGGAATATTTGGGGAACCTGAACCTCCAGCTCAACCACAGAGACCCATACCTCCAGGTGGACGTTCCAGCAACATATTTGGGGCTGCAGAAAGTGCACCTGTCCAAAGCCCAACCCGAAGCCACCCAAATAAGCCAAAGGTAGGCCATGTATGAAATATTCTCTCCAATTAGACTTGTGCTGTATTTCCTTTCCTATTCCTCTGCTGACTCATGGTAATTTAGACACATCAGCCAGTAAGTTTGTTTGTTTTAAAGAGTAGTTTGTCACAAATTGATTATTTGTTCATTATCTGCTGCTCATTGTGTAAATTCAGCCCAAAAGTCAATGCTTGTTGCTTCATTTTATCCTATATTTCTCTTTTGAATGTGTGATACATACTCCACTGTACCAAGCAGGCTTCTGCATAGGTCAACAGAGTTTATGCAACCAGAATATCGTCAGCTGAGACCACTGAGTCTATTTTAACAGTCTCAGCAGTGACACAGTAAATTTTAAGCGCCCAACTTTTTAAGAAATCTGCTAATTTATCAGTTTTACATAACTGTGGTTGGTAATAAGAGAGAAAACACGCATTAGAGAGGAAGGAGGTAATGCAGCACAGACTGTGCCAAGTTCAAGGTATTTACTCTCATCATAATACCCTATGACATAATATAATTATTCAGCTTTTTCCCCCCAAATCCTATGGTTTCATTCTGTCCCGATAGTAAATGTTCTGAGTACTTGTCCACGGCCCAAGGGGTTGGGAACCCCTGCCCCAAATTGTTTTCGGCCTTGTAGTATGACTTGAAAAATGTGCCCATCCCATGGCACGTTATCCTTGTCTACATGGCACTGCAGGCCAACTGGCATTCAAGTCCATGTTCACATATACAGTTATATCGACTTATTGGATGTATTTACTTTACTTTAGCAGCCGCTTTAGCTTTGTTTTAGGAAGAAGAAAGTCTGTGCTAAGTTCTTTCATTAATTACCAAGTGAAACATTCCTTATCTTTTGTTTTTAACAGGACAATCTAAATGTGGGACCTGAACCTAAATCATCAGGTGAGTTTCACTTTGTTTCATAATGAAAAATGTGATCTCTTTGTGGCAGAATTGATTTTATGTTGAGTCATTCTACCCACTGTAGCTGAGAAAGGTAGACTGTCATTATGTAGATCACAGGGATTACACTATAGCTAGATCTTTTTAAAACGGTGTCTCCTTTTGGTCCCCCAGTCCACATCATATGATTATTAAAAAAGGTTTTTGAGTTTTCCGTTTAGGGGTTTTATGAAATCTCAACCTGTGTCTTTAGTTGGATCGGAGGAAAAAATACATTACCTGTGTGTGTATAATTGAATGCATTACTCTTCATTACGTTCTCTAAGGAAAATGTGTTGTTGGTTTTTAGCCATGATGGCAGCGTGATTCCAGGCATTGACAGTGTCAGTCACTCCACCACTTTGGTTCACACTGAAATATGTCGACAGACTGCCATGAAATTTTGTTTGGGGCTTAGTGGTTCCCCAGAGCATGAATCTTACTGACTGATTTTATTTAATTTTTTAAATTATTATTATTATTTCCTTCTAGCTACATCAGCAGGTCAAAATCCTCACTCAACGAGTGAAAAAGATTTACACGACGGATTTTGACAAAATTTGGTACAGACATTTATTTTCCCCAGACTTTTTCTCTCATACTACCGCAAGTTTCACATTTGTGGTTCTGAGTGAAATGTTTACACAACCATAGAGCAGTTACTATGAAATTTGTACAGATGTTAATGGTCCAGTCAGGAGGAATTGTAACTATAAGCTCCATTATTGTATCACAATCTCAATTAGTCTAATACTTGATTTTATTTTATTTTTTTACCAAATGCATGTAAATCTAAAGACATTCCCATCAGCCTCAGCTGTAATTTGTGTTTAGTGCTGATTAGCAAATGTTAACATACTAAACTAAGATGATGACTCTTAGAAATGTTGCCCACACCAGATAAATAACTGTCATTGTGAGCATGGTAGCATGCTGACGTTGGCATTAGGCTGAAAACACAAAGTACAGCCTCGCAGAGCTGCGAGCGTGGCTGTAGACTCTTAGCATTTGTAATTCCGAGTTGGCAATATCTATGAAGAACTTTCTTCTCTTAAAGTGCCAGAGGCCAAGGTCAGCCAACCTGAGGTGAAGAAGGAAACTGTCGCCCCAGCTGTCGTGCCAGCCAAAGAGGAGCCTGCTGCTGCTGCTGCTCCTTCTCCTGCTCCTGCCCCTGCTCCTGCCCCTGCCCCTACCCCTGCCGCTGCTGCTGCTGTCCCCCCTTCTCCAGAGCCGGCACCCACTTCTTCCTCCTCTTCGTCAGTTCCTGACGAGACTTTGCTGAAGAACCACGAGCCTCACCTGGGACCCAAACCTCGCTCTCACAACAAGGTCCTGAACCCCCCCGGAGGAAAGTCTAGTGTGGTATTCTACTGATCAGCTGAACACACCACTCCTCCCTGTTCTTTGTTTGCTCTGCTGTTAATCTTCTCTCATTCCAACACCCCTTCCCCCCTCACGGTTATTCCACCTGTACAACTAATCAAAGATCAGGAATTTTTGTTTTGACAACAGATTCCTGGTCTTATGTTGCCCTCAACTTCTTGCACTTTCAGTTCCTTTCTGGTTTCCAGCTCTCTGCTCAATTCTTCCTGTACCTTGAAACCTGCAATCATACAATCACAAACCGTTCAATCAACAGGCTAACTATTACCCAATCACTTTAACTGTTAAGTCTCAATATTGTGGTTACTGTTCTCACAATTTTTTTTGCATGTGTAAATGTAGTTCAAGTCACAATTACTTTTCATTCTGAAAACATGTTTTGCATCTCAAGAATTGTTTAGACATCAGAAGAAAGACTGGTTGTGTGTTTTTTCAGCTTTAAATGGTCCTGAACTCAAATGATTTTGTGTAACCATTATCAAAAGCGTAAATTGATTGCAAACATTTGCTCTAATTGCAAGATACCTATTTTAAACCTTGGTATGCTGGCTTTCAGTCAGGAGGGGGTGAACAGATGTTCTCACCAATGTAAAATGTTTCAGGGAGTTCCACGAGTGCCACCTTTTTCACGAGCTACCAGATCCTTATTCAATCACAGCATCAAATCTTTTGTTTGGCAGTTTATTTTCAAAGTAATAACACGTTAGACATCAGTGAATTACTTTAAAATCAAAAGCCTTGCAATCAGCTGAGCATTCACTCTCTCGCCTTCCCATCAATTGTGACTTAATTTTGCTCCCTCTCATCTCAACATGTGTCTCATATAAATGATCTGCTGCCAGAGCCCAAACTCTGTTCAGGGAGAGACACAAAAAATTGACATTTAAACAATGAATGAAAATGTTTACTCCCAAATATTTCTGCTTCTTTAATGATATTTTGATTCCATTTTGATTTTCTGCGAATGTATTGTGCAGGTACTTTTCTGCTTTGTCCTCATTGCTTGCTTTATCTGAGAACATGCCTTTAATTTGCCTGGGGTAGGCCTCTGTTTTATGTTTTAAATTAAAACGGCTGAAGACAAGTGACCTCTGGACAAGCACGTGGCCTATCTGAGTCCAGGTGGGCTCATTAATAATCACCTCTCCTCCCACTTCATGATGCACATTGATGGTATTCTGGTGCCAGCCTGTCCCCTGTATGTTGATGTGCCTGGCAGGCAATGAGCGCAGCAGAAGAAAAAAATCCTGTGTATTGCAATAAAAACTGTTGTTTTGCATTTGGAGTTTGTTATTTCAATGTTTTTTGGAAAATAAACAAAATAAACAATCGCACTCAGAATATTTATAGAGATTTATTGTTAATTCTTGAATTACTTCATTAATGATTTGCCCAGCTTGCACTCTGTGTAAGCTGCTTGTTTCCATATTAAAATGGCTGCATTCTTCCTCAAAGGGGGGAAACACTACTGTTTTTAGCCATGCTAGCAGCATTATGTCTGCCTGTCGTTGGGTTATGCCCATGTACAACTTCACAAAGCTGCTGGCATGTCTACCTGACTGTCTTGTTTTCTGTCCATTAGGCATTTCAACAAATACAAAGAATGATAGGAGTCCAGTTTGTAGCTGTCCACAATAAAAATGGGGCTCCTTTAATTGTAAATATAATTATTGATAAACATTTGAGGTGTGCAGCTATTGCAAACCCATCTAAATGAGAGCTTGTAGGTGCACATTATGTCAACCATAAAATATTACACTTGCCATAATAATCTCAGTTGTGGGCAAAAATGACAGGTCAATGTGGAGTTGGCATTACTTAGATGATTATGGCAAGAACCTTAAATAATCAGCTCTTTTCACATGCAGCTTGTCTGTAGGAGAGAATCTGGGCAGCAGGGTAACCATAATTACTGTGAACTGATGCGTGACAAAAGAGCAGACAGACAAGCAACTCATGACTCAGTTGACTTCAAATAACAGTACAGAGGAGTAAATAGCAGGGTGCATTGTATGCAATAACAACAACATGGGATAAGTGATGAGCACTGCAGCTATACAGGTGTTTCCATTCATCTGATCTCACCTGTTTTCATGTTGAAGGTTGGCCTTGATCTTGGGTAGAAGATGTGAAATTTCAGCATGAATCCATATTGCGTTTATCTTTGTTAAAACTACCATCACTGTGCGATATTAATTGTACATTTTTACAAATAATCACTAAAGAAATGTGATGTCTTTTGTTGTTTATTGTGGCCATGTAGAAGTTAAACCACAAAAAAACAATATAAAGATCTAAAGTGGCTGAGCAAATGAAATGATATATGAGAATATTTTTGCACAAACACATTCTGGTTCATTTACAACTCAAACCACCACCGGGTTTATTTAAGTTTATGTAACAATGAGTCTGTTTTCTTCATTTTGGTGCAACACCAATGAGTAGGCCTAAACCTCAAAAACTGGTTGTTGGTATTAAAGGACCACCCACCTTCTGCTGCAAGTCCTCAGAAGAAAACTGATGAATAGTGTGAAATGTAAATATTGACAGTATTTCAGTGCCACCTACTGAAGGAAACAAGAAGGACAACTGAAGCTCTGTGCTGATGAAAAAAAAACCCAACTGACAAAAAGACATGGAGTCAATAAAAGTTTGTTACCTTTTTGTGGTTTAGCTTGTTTCTTGTTTTTCTGACTTGAATCATCTTGATTATTGAGCAACTGTTGTGATTATCTCAAAACACTGGCTTGACGTGCATACTGTACATTAATCCTGCTGTGTGTCTTTCAGAGCAGCAACCTGAAGAGTGCCATATGTGGTGTGATCATTTAGACCTCGTCACATGTACATGTGAAACCAGTGACGGCCTGCTTCAAGTCCTGCCAGCACTGCAAGGCAAGTCTGAAAATATACAATGTGAGGCCGAAGTCTAACTTACTAACCTCACCCTGCAATCTGTTACACATATTTAAGATTAAACTTTCCTGAAATGTTGAGTATTTCTACATTTTCTAGAGCTGTAAAGAAATGTTGAACTTGAGAGCAGTTAAGATTGATTTGTCTCAGCGGGCCCCTTATCTACCCACTTTGTTTTTTACTCTTCTGCTTCATTGACCAGTTTTTGTCTCCATTGTCAATCCCCTCCACTACGAACAATAGCCCAGGCTATACTCGCTCAACGACTGTTTAAGTGAAAGACGTCTGCTCTCGACCGGACTCCTTTCCTTTTATAAATGTTACTGTCTGGAAGTGATTTTCATACAGGACATACTGTCCAGTATGTGGTATCTTTTGGTTTTTTAACCATCTCTCCTTTTTACTTTAAGACACTGGTCTAATCAGGGCATAATTATTACTTAATGATAATATTAGTGTTGCACTGCAAATGCAAATCTACAGAGGCAAGGACTAAATATTACACAAGACCATCTTCAAAGGTTGATGCTCATTAGAGTCCCATCAATGTATCTGTCAGCTGATATTATTAATTGATATCAGCCTAATGTGTATGTGTGTATACATATACATATACATACATAGTACACATTGGTATTGGCATATATGTTGTTATACAGGTAGGATTTTATATATTTGATCCTTTTTCTTAATTATATGTAGATATGTTTTTGTTCTATGTGGTTCTTTAACCATAGCTATTTATAATGATTAGATTCATAGTGAATTTTACTGTTTGAGTTCATTTATATCATTTTATACAATAAAGTTTATTGGTAAACTGTATAGTATCATACTTCCAATACACATCTTTGTCACAAATCTTTGACCATATTTAAGGGATCATTGCAAAAAATATGTTTATGTATATTCTGTAAGTATAAGATTATCGGCCAATATTTCAATATCAGAATTTTATTACCCGGCAATATCAGCATCAGCTCCAAAAATCTAGTATCAGTCAGGCGCTAATGCTCATCAGGCCTTCTGTGATGAGCTTTATGTTTTTGATCTAATGCATGCAGTAATGCTTCTTGGTTTATTTTAACATCCAATTAGTTTAAACATGTACAAAATATACATATGGGAGATATTCTTCTCTCTTTATGCAAAGATTTGACATCTTTGTTCATCTCTTTTGAAGAGAAAAATATATATACAGTATAGTACCTGAAAAGACCTGAGTGTAGACAGACAACTTCCACTCCTGCCTTGATCAAAAACCGATGAGGCAAGTCCATGTTGGCTTTCAGGTGCAAAAAAATCTGATTTTAATTTAGTTTAGCTGTAAAGTTATCTCTTCATGTTTTCATTTCAACATGCTGATATATTGATCCCAAATGTCATTTATTTGTATTGAACAGCATTCATTGTGTGGCACCTCAGCGCCATCTTTTGAAGTAAATAGCAAGTCATCAACATACTGAAGGCTGACTTTTGGATTTCAAGTCAAGGATTGGGAGAAGCACCTATTGAAAAAAATATATGAATGCACCTCTGAAGACTTAATATTTCTGCTGAATTCACTGTTGATAGTAGTGGAACATAACTGAGTGCATTTACTCAGTGCTGTACTTCACAAATTTCAGATACTGCACTTTATCAATTGATTAATATTTTATGCCACTTGATGCTTCTACTCTAATTCAACTATTCCACCTTATACACAACTGCTGGACATGTACTGACAACTGAATCACTGGTAACTTTATAAATTACATTTTTAATACGGAACATATGGTGATCTATAAAAATGTGCTGCATTGTTATAGGTTAAACTACCCAACAGTGTAAACAGTTAATATTAGTACCACACTGAGAAACTACAACATCAAAATGCTGCTTAGATTGCAAAGATTGACTGTAGATTAAAAAATATACTTTCAGAAGGTGAAATAATTATGCTAAGAAACATGTTTCCTGTTTGCAGCCTCTTAAACTCAATGATGATTTGACGGCTGATTCTCATTTCTGAGCAGCAGTTTCATCAGTTTTCACTGTATAAGCAAACTGCGTAATAAGGGATATTCTTTTCAGGAACAGAAATGTTGACTCAATTTCCTGCTTCGTACTAACCTATAATGTTCATAGCTAGTTCTCATGTGAAGACACCGTTAAACTAAGCTTTAATGTGCATGTGTATGTAAAGTTGATCGGGCTGTCGCTGGCAGCACCTCAGCACAAATCCTTTCGAATACACAACTCTTAAATTAAAAAGAAGACACATTTTAGTTGCCACCGTTCAGACACTTTTCGCTGTTCTTAGTGGATGAGCTGGCAGTAAAACGTAAGTGCTTTAAAGTGAGGTTCTTTAACTCTGTCAGATGGGAAATATCTTTATAATGGACTAACACATTTTAACTGCATCTTTAACTTTAAAAATAAAGCAATAATTAGGTTTTTTTTTTATCAGTCAGGAACACATGCTATTGTTTTTGTAGATTGTGAAGTATTGTATTTCATGTTTGGAGATTGCATTGTCATTATTATTAAATTCTGGCACCAAGTATGGCAGCAGATTTGTGTTAAGTGGGCAAAGATAGTAAAGCAAAAGATACAACTTCCTGTTTTAACCTCCAAAATACAGTGCATACGATCCTCTAAACATGCCCCTTAAATATAAAAGATGTGGCTGTATCTACCACTGAAGAAATTAATCTGAGATTTTGTGGGTGTCAATGAATCGAGCAGGAGTTCAAGTTGTACAGTGACGGACACATTACAGCCAGGTTGAGTTTTAAGGCAATTGATATATGACTGTTTACAAAATAAAACAAAAAGACTTGTATTGGTAGATTGGTAAATTTCTATATTTCTACATTCCTGACTACAGATTAGTATAACTACAAAATATTTATAATAATAACAGCTGCAAAAAAGAAAAAACTAACCCAATAAAAGAAAAAATACATATGGGGAGAAGTATAATGAGTTGTATGTACTTAAAATGGAAAAACTGTCCCTCTGTGAAATGTGTGTTTTGTTTATTTGCTTTAGGGTCATTTTTATGATGTATGATCTTTATGATGATACCAAATAAAATCTTATTTAAAAAAAAAAAAATATTACAATAGGCTTCATAGTGTCTATAAGATCAGACATTTCAGAAGTGAGCTCGTCTATAATTACATAATGTTTAAAGTCCCCCTCTTCTCAAAAAAATGTTTTCTTCTTCTTTGAGCTTCACTGTGCACTGTTTGACATTGGACGGCTTCTCTGTGCTTATTGAAAATCAGATTTTTAGGGGCTTACAAGCACGATTTGTGACATCACAACTACTTTGGAAGCCACTCGTGTTCCAGTATTTAACTTGCACAACTGTGATGTGGAAACTTGAAGCCTCCAGTGGACAAACACTGAGAATGGACTTTACAGTGAACAAGGTGACATCTTGTGTCCAACAGGAAAACTTCTGAAATTAACAATATTTACATAGTCATAGACTCTGGACTTTTTAATGAGGAAAAGGGAGCAGATGTAATTTAAAGAATTTTAAAAAGCTATTTACACATTTTCAATGGAAAAACCATATCAGCCATACCTTATAGTTCCAAGCAGAATATATTTATATGTCTTAATACATGTGTGGAGGGGACCCTTGCTATTTAAATTATTTTTAAAATATTCATATAATTTGGTCGTAAAAGCTATATTGAAAAGTAAAAATTAATAAATATATCATTTTTGGCATCGTTGAAAAGCTGAGAATGTATCATTATGCAAAAACCACATGATCATGACCGCTCTGCAGCTATATTTTGAATCCTCGAAGCTGACTTCCGGCGTCACATGTCTGGCTTGACGCAGCCAGTGTGCTCGCTCAATGCAGACGGTGTGACGTCAGCCAGAGTCGGTCAGCTGGCTCCTCTGAACAGCAGGGAGAGCCTCTCCCATAGGGAGACATCACCATCAACGCCCGAGCCTGGCCAGCAGCATCGGCGGACCGCTGCAAAGGAGGGACAAAACATGGAAGAAACGGCGTTATAGAGGCGGATCGGGCGTCGGCGGGGACCGGGAGCGTTAGATTATTTATTTAACTATTTATTATATTATTTATTTCCCCCTGCCAGTAATGGCTGGGGTCCATGGCTGCGGCTGCTGAGAGGCAGGTGCAATATTATCGACGGGGGAATTTGGTTCCTCGGCATGGACTCAGCGAGGGCCGATCCACAGGCTGGCCCACTGCACGCCCGCTGAGATCAGATGCTCTCTGCCGGAGGAGAGCGATAGCAGGGCCGCGTCTGGAGGCGATACGACGGGCTGGCCGTGGAGGAGGAGGGGGCCCTCTTTACATCAAAATATAAATATATTTTCACTACCGATCTCAAGGTTATACGCCGTCACACACAACAGCAGCCAGTTGAATGAAGTAAATATGCGCTGCTGCAAAATGGCATAAGTGTTTTTTTTTAAAATTATTATTATTTCTATTTGGGGAAAGACTGTGATTGCATGCCCCCCCATCTCCTGTCCTGACCGGATCCAAAACCTTTAACGGTCTCGCCTTATAGGCCTTAAAACACTGTTTGAGCGCAGACTCCTCATCTGGAAAACAGAAGCCGGCTCCAGCTGCCAAGATGATGGAGTTGCAGATAGACGAGGTGGTGTATCAGGACGACTACGGCTCCGGCTCCGTGATGTCGGAGCGGGTGTCGGGCCTGGCCAACAGCATCTACCGGGAGTTCGAGCGGCTGATCCGCAGCTATGATGAGGAGGTGGTAAAGGAGCTGATGCCGCTGGTGGTGAACGTCCTGGAGAACCTGGACGGGGTGCTGACCGAAAACCAGGAGCACGAAGTGGAGCTGGAGTTGTTGAAGGAGGACAACGAGCAGCTCATCACGCAGTATGAAAGGGAGAAAGCGCTGCGCAAGCAGGCAGAGGAGGTGAGCAACCCCCGGCACTGGCTGGGCCTCCAGCCGCATCATCACATCCAACTTCCTGCTGCTTCTCCGTAGTCACGGTGCCCTGTCTGAGCAGGGAGGCTGAATCAGACATGTGACTCATGTTTAGGCCTGTGACATGACAGTGTTGAGTATATTTTTAGTCATTATTTTGTCACTTAGAGCTGTTAAAAAACCTCTGTTATAGTCAAATTTAGAAGCACGTGATACATTATTTTAGCACAACTGCCTATAATACTCAGTTTGTTGAAGATGTGCTAAAACTAGTTGTGGCTTTGTAAAAGTACTTCACCTTACTCAAGTGAAAGTAATAGCACCCCAATCAAAACTACACTAATATCAGAGGAGTAGACATTTACTAAATAATTTCTGAGTTTGTTTTTACGCAACAAGGTAAACTCCTGCAAAATGAAATGCTTTATAGGATACTTCACAATTCAGGGAACAGTGAACTACTTAATCTAAATCTGTTTGGCTGATTTACTGCTATAATTAAGTGATATACCATGTAAGCAGAGATGTTGAGGTCAGTGTACAGTCACAGATATGCTATTGGCATATTAGTGGAGGAATGTTTCTTCAGGATATGGTTGTAGCAGAGTTAACATGCATTCAGACTACCTTACATATAAGTAAACACTACTTAAAGGTTGAACAAACAGTGTTATGTGTGGATGGCAGTATGAAGCTTTTGTATTCCAGCTGTGATACCACTACTGCCACTATGTCTGTTAATACATCTGTACTGCTACTGGACCTTCCTCAGTTTGTAATTTTGCAGGTGTTACTGTCAGAACAACTTCTACCACTATTATTACTATTACAACTACCTCCACTAACATTACATCCACCACTGCAATACTAACCTTTCTTCTCACAACAGTAACACACCTACAAACCAGGCATTTGTTTGATTTTTAACCCTCTTTTCTAATTTACACTTGAGCTGAGTCTCATATGCAAATGTAAAAAGCACACAGTATGCAAACAGAAAGTAAAGACTTGATAGCAGCTCATACAGTATTGGGTGATAAAGTGACAGGCAGCAAAGCTCTGAAACAGGCGAAGGATGTAAGCACGACTCAGAGTGTGCGTTAACGACTGAAAACTCTGCAAGAACAGGGACACAAACAATAAACGCGGACATCAATATGGAGCTATTACATTACCGGCTAAACTCCACCTCCAGCAAATCTTTCCCCCCCCACTGTCTTTCTGTGACTGGTGTCACAGCAGCCATGGGACCCAGCAGGCATCATAAAGCAACTTTAATCCTCCTCCCATCCAAAGAGGCCTCAGCATATCACTGGCAGCCCTGCTAGTATCAGCTTAGCTCAGCTTTTAGTCTGTTCATCATCTGTTCTCCCCTCAGTGTTTTCTCCCTATGTCAGTTTATGTAGTTTGTTTTCACTTTAAGCTGTTAATTTAGAAAGGGCTTGTTGGTTGATATTAATATTTCAGTGTAAGCATATTTAAGCTTATTTTAATTTCATGACGAGACAAACTCATTTACTGTAAAAACGTGGTCGTATCTTGAATAACTTTGTAATTAGCAATTCATTTAGATTTTAATACTCAATCATCTTTTTTGGTCAGATGTATTATATTATGTCTTGATTTGTTTTGGCATTAATGTCTCTTTTCAATGCAAGGTTATGCTTGCAGCTGTTGACCGAAGCGAATTTACATCTCAGCTCAAATTAGGTGTCAAATTTGAATATAACTTATAAATAGAGAGACCGTTTTGTCTGACTGTTATGAGGGCACAATGGGGGATGGGACGACGTGTGAGGGGTGGGGTATTATAGGAAATCAATAGTACACAGAGCACACTGAGGGAGCCTGGCACTGTAACCTGATTTGTGCTTATGAGGAGCAGAGGCAGAGCAACAAAAGCAGAAAAAACGGAAAGGGACGGAGGTTTAGAGAGCTGCAGGATGAGCAAGTAAACGCACAGGCCTATTTGGACAGATAGAGAGAGTGAGAGAGAGAGAGAGAGAGAGAAAAAAAACTAAGGCTGATGAGACAAAAAAGGGCAGAGTGAGAGAGAATCTCAGAGACTGAGGAAAACAATAGTGCACACTGAGAGCAAGACACTGGTAGCAACGAGTAAAAAGCGGCTCAGATTACAAGGTTATTAGGCTCTAGCTAATTGTAAACAAAGCCAACAACTCCCTGTCTCCTCGTGAAGCCTTCACTAAGACACCCACATCACAGTTATTCAAGTGGTGTTAACTCATTTCGTTGCATCTTTGTTGCTACGCAGTTTTCGGTGTTATTAACTTCTCGCAGTATGATTACAGAAATAGATTACCCATCACTCAGCTCTATCTGATCATTTTCTCATCACCTTCTCTCTTGATGTGATTTACTTTAGTCAGATGAACACCAACGCCTGATTAAACTTGTCAGCACTGATCAATAATTTGGACAAAAGAAAAAAGAAGTGACAACCAATGAAATAGGCTTCTTGATTCAACACGACCACAGTTCTCCAAAACCGCCATCTAAGCATATTTGAGTCGACAAATACGGCATGTCACTTTTTTCATGGTGTTTGTTCACTCTCTCTTCAGGGGGACATTGTTGAAAGTGTGACCACACTGAAATCAAAAGCACTTACTGCAGCCATGGTTTGTCAGAGAAGCACATTACCTCCACTCATCACAAGGCCACTTCATGAATAATTCATACGGGACAGAAAAACACAATATTCCAGGCCATAAATACATAAACTATTAATTAACCTGTGTAATTATTGTATACATGAATCAAATGTTGTTTTCATAATCCCAAAGTCACAAACGTCCTACCTATGCTTTACTTTCATAATGCTGTATTTTAATAGAAAATACTCTGGATGGAGATTAGAGAGGTTAAGTGTTTGATTCAGGTAAAAGCAGTAAAAAGCAAAGTGGATTTGAAGGACGTCACTGTTGTCAAATATGAATATTGAATATTGTGAGAGATGGGGAAGATTGTGTGTGTATAGTTATAGATTTTCAGGTATTTCATTGGTCTTAAAGGGTGCAAAAACAACACAGGCTGTTCAAACAGCTTGGTAATTAATACTATGATACAAATTAACCTTTAAATGAGTTACATTTCTGTGACTAATTAAGGTGTTTTGCTACATAAACCCATCTTGTTAAATTGGCTAGCACGTAGGTGCAATATCACATTCCATTCCACCTTCAGAGGTGGAGGCAGTCAGTAGCTGAAGGGACTGACTTGTTTGTTCGTTTCCCTGCTAAAATCCACTCTGCAAACGACAAAGGATTGTTGTTTTCCTGTGTCTTGAAGTATCAACACTAGTTGTATTTTCACTGGGTGATCACACTGCAGCCGTTGCCTTTTTGTGTGCTGCATATCTGCTGCATATTCCTGGTTCCATGGTCTCCCTGCAGTCAGAGGATTACAGTATTAAGACTTCATGGACTTGCTGCACTGAAAAAAGGACGTCATTGTGAACAGCTTTATAAAAAAACACAGGCAGTGTGAAAAGGAAGTAGGCAACTCTGTGTTTACCTCCTCTGGCTGCTCAGTTGCAGAGTTTATGTGCACATGTGGGACAAATGGAGATTTCTTATTGAGTTGCTGACCAACTCCAACCTTCAGTCTTTAATAATTACCTCATTCTCACCCAAACACTGCTTTTGTTAATCTTTTTAAATTTGTAACCTAAGCCTTGTCCTGAAAGGTCAACATAGCTGCTGCAAACAATTTCATAATTACTGTACAATTGTACTAGCCACAAGTATAGCGATCTTAGCATGTTTCCATATTAATTCCACAAATAAAATCTGTATACAATAGTTAAAATATTGTATAATTGTCACTTGAAGTACAGTTTGTGAATTGATTTCATACAAATTTTTGCATGTGTCTTCTATCAGAAATTCATTGAATTCGAGGATGCGTTGGAAGCTGAGAAGAAGGACCTGCAGATACAGGTGGAGTTTCTGGAGCTGCAGGGGAAACAGCTGGAGCTCAAGACAAAGAACTATTCTGATCAGAGTGAGTGGACACACGCCTTTACTACAAACATTTACGTTCCCATAATGTGGCCCCTATTGATGAATATCCCGGACAGAGCTGAAATTAGAGCCACTGTCGTAGAGTGAAAGTTAATTCCAACACCATGTTTAGATTTTAAGTCAGGACTAGGGGGAAAATAAACAAGGCACATTAAAAAAAGGTAATTTTAGATAAGCAGTATAGGGGTTGAATCCACTTCCAGTTTGACCAATTTGGTATTTAGACTAAATTTGAGCACTTTAGGTCTAGTTCTAATCCTCTACCAGGAAACTGATTTTTTAAAAGAAAAAGTTACACTGAAAATAAAGAATACATTTCCATTGTAAGTCTATGGGGAAGATGGAAAGGGAAGTGGACACACTGCTTTTGGAGAACATAATATTTTTAGATTGTTGGTGCTTTTGAACTAGCTTTTTGTTGTATCTTAAGTTGTATTTCTTCCCTATCTACCTTTAATGTGTGTGTTTTTCTTGGTATTTTTTTATTGGAGTGTAGACCCACATAGTTCAGCATTTTAAATACATAACAAAGTTGTTGTAGTTCTACACTGTTACATTTGATTGCCAAAGCCTTCATGTTTAATTGGTGATAAAATATCATATGATGTTGTCAACTGTGCAGAATTAGAGTCGGAGCTATTTGAATTCATTACTTTTTCACCTTGTTATACCTGTAAAATCCCTCCTAGTTTCTTGCTGTTGAACACTTTCCTGTCACTTTCAGTCACTCGGTTGGAAGAGAGAGAATCAGACATGAAGAAAGAGTACAACGCTCTGCACCAACGCCACACTGAGGTAAGAGACAACATACAGTTAAGGAGCATACCAATGGTTTTGCATGTTTTAGGTCATTTTCTACAAATCAGATACTTTACTGCCAACAATGTCATTATTTCAATGTTTTCCCTACACTCCAGCCATTGCTTTGGATAAAAGCGTCTGCTAAATGACTAAATGTAAAATGCACTTTAAATTAATTTGAAAAGTATAAATTGTCTTATAATGCACTGATAATGTTACAAAGCTGGCACTTAGATGGATTATCTTACACAAGACTCAAATCAAATCAAGTATAAAACAATGCCTGCCTGGAAAATAGAAAAAAGACAAAACATCAAAAATGTGTGTGGAGAAAAACAGTCGGCATTAACATAAATTGCATGTGATTTATAGTGAAGAAAAAACAATATGCAAAAGCTACAGTAAAGGTCCTTTGAGCTCTACCAAGGTGGAGTCATTCACAGATTTTGTAGTTAAGTCACTGCGATCCTTTTACATGCAACACCTGTTTTTCAGCAGTCCATGTAATCTTCCTCTGCTTGTTTTCTTACACCTCTTTCTCGCTATCCTGGATCACAGATGATCCAGACGTACGTCGAGCACATAGAGCGGTCCAAAATGCAGCAAGCAGGGAGCAACAGCCAATCAGATGGCCCTGGCTGTGGACGAACGTGAGTTGCTGTTCCTGTGTGTTGTTGGTGTGGGAGTGTAAAGGTTGTGTGTGTGTGTGTGTGTGTGTGTGTGTGTGTGTGTGTGTGTGTGTGTGTGTGTGTGTGTGTGTGTGTGTGTGTGTGTGTGTGTGTGTGTGTGTGTGAGTGTATATCTTTGTGTTGATTCGAACTGTAACGTTCACCCATCGTCTTGTTGCCGATGTTTCATGTTTTGTCCTGAATGTATCAGGCTGTTCATGCTTCTACATGCTCGCTGCGTCGATGCTGGCACTTGTTTGTCAGGGAGCCACGATAAACAGCTGGTGCTGCCTACGGACAAGGAGGAGAGGCGACGTACACAAACAGCAGCCATTATGAGCCATGTGGGAAATAATTAGGGAAAAAAAGAAAGAAAGTTTGGAGTTCGTTTGCCAGCTAGCAGTTTTCGCTCATGAGTCTTGAATATTTATGAACACGAAACAAGACGAGGAGCGGGACATCTGGTGTAGCCTCTCTAGCCCAACCACAGATTAGTTGCCTCCTTCAACTTGTTCACTACAGTATCCTAAAAATCTCTTCAGCCACAGTGTCTCATCAAAAGCATCCTAATCCTACAAATCTTCAGTGGCTGTTAGAAGTAGAGCACTGAATAGAGCTGATGTCTGCAAAGGATTTTTTTTGGGATAGTTGTCGGGATGGATTAGGTTGCATTATAAGCACCCATGAGGCTTAGATTCAGTACTTTTTGATAAAATAAGAGGAGCTGCTTTGAAATCTAGTTAATGTCAGATTATCAGAGGCTGATTTAATAAAAAGTATAAAAATATAACTTCTTTTCAGATTTTTTACAAGACAGACCTGTAAAAAATATTTGCGAACTGACTTATGAAGGTGAAAAAGTGTGTGTCTGTGTGTGTTCATGTGTCATGGCATGTTCCTGTCTCTATCTAATCAGCGTCTGTCTGTCTTGTCTGTCTTGCTGGCTTGCTCTCTGTGCTGCTGTTTGCACAGTCAACGCCACACATGGAGGAAAAGGTAAATCCAACATGGTCCCACAAACTGCCCTTGCACCTTTTCCCTCAGCTCCGCCATTAAACCTGGCCTGCTTGGACTTTGCTGATGCCCCCTCTTATTCTTTAACCATGCCTCAGCGTCTTGAACAAAGAAATGTTAATTTATGCATTTGCCTTATTAGTTATTGTTGCCTGTAACTGCTAGGCTATTTATTTTCAAGAATGTATCGATAATGTTGCATTTGAACAACAAATGTTGAAATAAGGAATGGTTCAAAGGTCATGTTTTCCAGTTTTCTCCGTTTAGGTTCTCCCTCATGTGTTTGTGTCTGCTCTGCTTGTGTGTTTGTCTGTCCCTCCTCCCAAAGCAAAACATTCATATACTAAATGCAAAAATGATGCAATTATAAGGATATGCATTCATTTTGAGTGAGGAAGAAATAATCCGTGCCTGCTGTAGGTCATATAGTAGTGTTATCTTCTAAAAGATGTGTACATTTTTCATTTGTATCATTGTTGGATGTGGAAGGAACATTTTTATTTTATTGAACTTTACACAAAAAACAACAATTTTGTTTGGGTACCATTCATCAGCTATTCAATCAAATGATACCTGAAATACCTTTAAACTTTTGTTTGATGTTATATTTGAGGTATATAATTATGTATATGCCTGTAGTGCTGGCTCTGCCTGTTTGAATGACTTGCATTTGGTCCAATAAGTGTCTCTCTATTAAATAAAGAGACATTGCACTTGGACTGCATGCCATCAGAGCCCCTCTTTCTTTTCCTTGTAGGCCTAGGGCTTTTAAAACAGTCTTTCTCCTAAAATCCCTGTCTTGCTCTATTTACATATTACCTTTTCTTAATATATCAGGATGTGAGTTTGATTGCAACCTTTGCTCTTCTGTATATTCTCCCTGTGTTAATGTAATCGCCCCCGGATGTTCTGTTTTTCTCCAATAACATGTAGTTTGAGCGAACTGGAGACCGTAAAGGACAAATTCAGAATTGTTCTAGTCTGTCTTAGGATCTTTTAATCACCAGTATGAAAAGCAGGAATGATTACAGCAAGAAAAACAAGTGTTCATTTGAGCACCTGACCAGTGTTTTAGGACAGGCTTGAAAAATTGTGAACCTGTTCTTTAAAGGAATCGTTTGACATTTTGTGTAATACATTTATTTGCTTTCTTGCCGAGAGTATTGACACCACTCTCATGTCTCCGCAGTAAGTGTGAAACTACAGCCAGCAGCTGGTTAGCGTAGCTTAGCACAAAGACTGGAGACAGAGGCAAACAGCCTTTGGAAAAAGGGTAGACTACCTGTTCCACCTCTTTCAAGTCTTTATGCTAAGCTAAGCTAACTGGCTGCTGGCTGTAACTATTGGATTTATATTTAGCGATACATGAGACATCAGAGTGGTACTGATCTTCTCATTTAACCATCAGCAAGAAAGTGACTAAGCGCCTTTCGTAAGACGTTGAATTACTCTTGTAAGTTTATCCTAATTATGAATGTGAGTGGTTGTCTGTTTTAACCCTGTGGCCATGGAGAGGAAAAATGAAGTAAATTAATTAATGAGAAACTAACTATCTCCTCTCTGTGTTTCCTGTGCCAGCAGCAAAGCGGAGCGCCCGCCGTCATTGAGCCTGTACCCCAGTGGCGAGGGCATGGTACGTGGGGGTCTCGGGGTGGCTAAGATGATGCCGGGGAAAGACATCTGGCAGGTCAGCGAGCTCAGCTGGTCGGCCTACAGCTCCGCCTATCAGGTGGGACAACAGCGGTCTTGTTTCCTCCACGACCACAACTGCGGCCTGGGGAGTGGAAGAGGGAGGGGCCAGCCTTACCGCTACCCATCCTGCTAGCCACACCTACAAGGACCACCTCCCCTCCCATGCCTGCTTGTGTCACTTTAGAGGAAAACTATTTAATTCCCATCATTTGGAAATCTGCCCTTTAAAGTCAGATTTGTTAGGTATATACGTTGACTCAAGCAAGCAGGGGTCCATATTCTTGTTCCATGGACTTTTCTTTATAACTGTGATTATTTTTTTGTGTGATCGTGGAGCTTCTACCATGCGTCCTCATGTTTTAGTTTACACTTTGAGTCAGAGCCGTTGTTTCCAAGTGGTCCTCCTTTTATTTAAACTTTGCTCATACAGTTTGATGACAGATATAGTGAGAGAAACAGCCACGGTAAGAAAAAATAGAGAACAATTCACAGCTGAGCTCTTTGTGTGTGGTCAGTTTTCTAAATACATGGCATGGAGTGTTGCTTTCTTGTGGCTCCTCCTGGTCTTTAGCTATTAAATTATCCAGAGAGTATAAATGCAGGTTAACATGAATGCATATTAGGATATAAACAATTCAAAATAAAAGCAGTTCGAAAAAACATCCAAGTTATCTGTATTCATGGGTTTCATGCAACAGCAAGTCACTGAGCAGTCAACATTTTTCATCATCACACCACATATGATGCTCATATAATGCTGTTTGTTTGTTCCTCTGTCACCGTCTCACACCACTGCTGCCACTCAACAAGGAGGATGGATCAGAGTCCGACTCAGTGGCAGCCACACCCAGCAGCACAGGCAGCAAGTCCAACACACCCACCTCCTCCGTCCCCTCTGCCACCGTCACCCCCATCAACGAGGGCTTCCCCCCGCAATCTGAGTTTGAGGCAGTACGAGCTGGGAACCGCAGGAAAAGTGCCAAGCGGCTCAGCCGGAACATGGAAGTGCAGGTTTCCCAGGAAACCAGGAATGTCAGCATCGGTAAGAGGAAGTCGCCAAATATGTCTTCTGACTGTCATCCTTTTCTCACGTTTATGGTTTCAAGTGTTTCAACAAAACCTTAATCAAAATGTTTGTCAACTGAATCTGAACTGAAAATGTCATTGTGGTTTAATTACAGCATGTCTCTTTTTTCCCAGGTATGGGAAGCAGTGATGAGTGGTCTGAATTTCAGGATATCATCGATTCTACTCCTGAGCTGGACATGTGTGTGGACCCCCGTGTGTATGGAGGCGGAAACAGGTACAACTACACAGTGGTTGCACACCATGCATATCGCATAAAGTGAAAATCCTGAAAATCAGTGTCACCATCAGCATGTCATTTTGGACAGTAACAGTCAAGTTTAATTTTTTTTTTTTACATGATAAAGTAAACATTTAGATTCCCAATATGTGCTCAGTTTATCCATATAACACGTATTTGAAAATTAGCTCTGACGTTTTTGGAGATGTGAGGAGCTGCTTGCCGGGTGAGACTAGCCAATCATCTCAGCTGCTAGAAACCCGACTGCTGAGAGGATCAATGTCCGTCGTCATCCCCGGGAAAACATGATCTACTGACCTACTACCCACTACTACAAACTGACCTACTTTTGTTAAATAAGTCAACAGACCATACGTGTGTTTTTGCACATTTGAGCTCACTACAAAACGCTTCACATGACGTCTATGTCACACAACAGTGTTTTTATCTTATCTCAAGGCAGCAATTGATTTCCATTCATTGCTCCATGAAATGACCATCTCGCAGAGACTTGCTTTATTGAGTTAGGTAATGCCTCACAATGAACATCATGTCTGTATTTGGCCTTGTTTAAGTGTCAAGGGAAGATTTGTAGTCAATAAGCTCAAACATATCAAAGTTGTTGGTCCTTTAACGTTTTTCATCAAAACAAGACCAGTGGAGATGGGCCCCTATTGACATGTCACACTAGAAAAATCACATGTTTATATAATACACTTAATGATGGCTGAGGGTGCTGGTGTTGTGCATGCTCCCTCATTGTTGCACTGTCATGGCTTTCTGGGACACTTGAACATAACAAAGATCTTGTTAATGTTATTAGTGAAACTTTTGTTTTTCCTACTATAACAATCAAAATGAAACTGCCTGTTGTTCATAGAAGATTCTTGAATCGTATAGCTGAAGTTAAAGTATGTTACTATATGTGTGTTTCAGCCCCTCTCAGGGCATAGTGAACGAGGCCTTCGGCATCAACACGGACTCTCTCTACCACGAGATCAAAGATGCCAAGTCGGACATCATTGGAGATGTGGATGCAGGCGCCGAGCTGCTAGGTACGAACAGCAGCTTGATTGTCATAACTTTTTCTGGGCTCTTTAGTTAATATATTTATCAGAAAGCCTTAAAGATTGGCAGTAAAGGTCAAACAAACTGTGCAATGGAATCACTTTGCAAAGTCTGATGGTGATCTCCTCTCTTTTGGTCGGTGGTGAGTATTTCACTCCGAAGGAAATGCTTAAAAATGAAGGAAAGCGCTGCCTCCTTCACCTCCACCTGAGGTGATCACTCCTCACCTCCAAGTGATGAAAGTGAAGCCTGAAGTTTCCTCTGTATGCTAATATATGGTTAAGTTAAAACCCAAACGAAAAGGAAATAAAGGCGGATGCATGCGCGTTACACAAAGCCAGTGTTTGTTTTGCTTTGCGTAACTGCAGGGCAGGAGCTCCATGTGATGCTGTGTGAATGTGCCACTGCACTGAATATTACTTTTTACCTTGCATGGCCAAGATTTGAACACAGCAGCTCATCCCTGTTTCACTGCACAGTCATCCTTGGAAAACCATACTGGCTACATCCCCCAATCCCAGCTGCCCATTCATGCAGTGTTACTTTTATAATTTATTTGTTTTTTTTCCTCTTTCTTTTTTTATTAAGACGCAGAGGCACCGTAATGCAGCCTATTTCAAATAATTAGATACTATTTTTCCGATTCTCAAAGCAGTTTATTTAATGTTTATACTCATTATTTAACTAAGATGTCAGTTTTATATCGAAGAAACAGGAAGGGAGGTTGGACCCGTCTTTTTGACCATCTGTTAACCTCTGACCCGTTTCCTTTTTCCCTTTATGTGCGTCTGCTGGTGACACCCATAGGCGAGTTCTCAGGTGTGTATATGAACATGCATTGGTTGGTATCTTTTTCCTTTTTTTCTCTCAAGCCTCCTCTGTGCTCCAAACTCACTTTGGAAGAGTAGATATGAATCAGCAGATTTCTGTAGATTTAATGTTCCACTTGGTGATGCCAGTGCCCAATATCTATTAAAAACAGCAGTTTCTTATTTCTTTAAAGTCACAGTGAAATGATGAGTCTTAAATGACTGCTACGTCTTTAATTTTCAGCCAACGTTATGGACTTTTTTTTTTTAAATCCTTCAGTCCGTTAAAATAAAACTGCACTCCTCTTCCAGGCGGATATCCAATTGGCTTAAAATGACAAGAAAACAGGAAAGACATTAAGTCAGAGATGCAAACAGATCTTAAGAATGCTTTTTCACTGGGACTTTAAAATGAATTAGATGATATCTGAATAGATTGTCTTATGCGTTAGGTAACATAAATATTCACTTGCTTGACCCTATTTCAGTGTGAGGGCCAGATAATACATTTTGTGTCCTTTCGTCCCTGCTGCTCTTCTTCAAATCCAAATTTGATAAATGCTTATTAGCACCCTCTCTCTCCTCTTTTTCCTCCTCTACGCTTCCTCTTTCCATCTCCTCCCTCTCTCCTCTCCCATCTTCTTCTTTTGCCTCCAGTCCGTGATGATTTCTTCGGTAAGGCGCACTTGCCTTCAGAATCACTGTGCTCATCTTTCTGCTCACATTTGCTTGTTATATCATTCCCTGTCCTCTAGCTTTTCCTTCAGGTTCCTTTTTTGTGTGGCTTTATATTTATATTTGTTGCCACCTTTTGCATCTTACGTATTGAGTTTTTTCTTTTCCTTCAATAAAGAGCTCCTGCAAAGGGCCGTTTAGAAAACATTTGGCCAGTGGTGGTGACCATGAATCAACATCAACATGAGTCTAATGATACAGATACAGAGGCAGTGTTGAACCCTGAATCAAGAAAAAATCATGTCTGGAAAAAAAGCTCAGGTGGCTTTGATAATGGATTTGTTCCAGTCAGATGATTTCAGTTAGACGGTGCTGTTGTGAGACGTAGCTCCGCTTTTTAAAATGATAACTAGCAGAGTGTTGAAGCATAACAACTTTCCATAAATAAGTGTTCAACAAAAAATATAGTTTCAGGCTGACCAAATCACCACGATGTTAGGTGTCAGGTGTCACTGGTTTGTTATCTAGACCAGTGTGGTTAAAACTACCAGTTGAACCCCAAAAACTGAGCTCTTATTTGTCTGCCTCTGCAGCCAGAACACAAACTACCACCTGAACTTTGCAGAATTGCGTGATCTGTGCATACAATACAAAACCCCAACCAGCCTTTTATATTATATGAACCTCTTGTTGGCTTTTTGGGTTTATTGTTTGTATTGTTTTTTTCTTGTTTCTGTTTTGCTTGTTGTTTTTCTGTTCTCATGTCCAGAATTTTCTGTCAGTCTTGAAATTTCTGCTTTAAATTTTGTGTGTGCTTGGCTTATGTTGCACAGTGCTTGCTGCTTGTACGTGACAATACCTAATAACAAAATGAACAGGTTGACCACAACATTAACACTGAATTCCTGAATTTGTTTGTCCATCATAAGTGTTTCTCACCAGCAGTCAGTAACTCACTGAAATGTGACAGTTTTTGCTCAGTAATGCTAATGTAAATGCTGTAATAACCTAAGACCCTCTAAGACTTCTCACAGCTGTCCATCTGTCTGCCAGTAAAAAGAAAAATTGCTCACTCATTTAACAAGAAGTCTTCCTTTTCATACTGTTTTTGTCTCCTCGTTAATACAAGAGCTTAAATCAATAATCTGCCCATTAATTTAAATTGTATTAGATTATTAAACCTTTTGCTTTTTGTGAGGTTGTCCACCATTTGACCTACATCAGGTCTAAAAGGCAGCGACACCACAACTTGCTGGGAAATGCATTCTGCTTGCAGATCAATAGATTGATTGGATAGTGTGTATTGTGTGTGATAAGTAACATAGACATGAATGTGACTGTTTCAGGGATGGGCAAGGAGGTGGAGAACCTGTTGACAGAGAACAAACAGCTCCTAGAGACCAAGTAAGAGACACACAGAAGATGAGAGTGTTTGTGTGGTGTTGATCTTCATCCAAAAGGGAAAAAAACTATAATAGGGGGTCTAATAGGAACTGAAATATGTGAGACAATCCAATAGTTGATTCATTATGTTCAACAAACCCAACTTGAAGTTTCTTAGATTTGTTTTTCATCTCGTACTTCCTCTTCTTTCTGCTCTTTACTTGACAGAAATGCTCTCAACATTGTGAAAAACGACCTTATTGCCAAAGTGGACGAGCTGTCAGGAGAGCAGGAGGGGCTGAGGGAGGAGCTGGAGGCGGTGAGGCAGTCCAAGAACAAGGTGGACGCCAGAGTGAAGGAGCTGGAGGAAGAACTGAAGAGGTGAAAATAACAGCAAATTGTGTTTTATGGAAGAAAATATGCTGCTTTAAAATGTTTAGGTCAAACGTAAAAGAACTTCTTCTGTGTATCAGTAGGTGTTTGTCCATCGTATTTATAATTATAATGCTAAAGTAATGAGAAACACATTTTGGAGGGTGCTACAATAATAGAAACGCAGCAGGTAGAAAACAATACATCAAGTGACTGTTGACCTGTAATTCATACCATACCATAGTGACCCTACGTGACTAAACTAATGAATACATCCTAGCAACAGACACAGAATAGGAGTAACATGATAGGCTTTGATAACTTTCAGTGGTGTACAAGTATGAGCACCAGAGGAAAAAACATATGAATACAGATCTCAGGTTTTCTGTGTTGTTTTTTTAATCTCAGCAGAGTTTCATCTCATTGGTTTTATTATAAAGAAGAATATATCTTAAAGGAGCTCATTGTAATAATAATAATTATTTCACTCATTTCGTTTCATTAGTGTCTGTGCATATAGCAAATTCATCATATAATTGAGCCATGTTTACTTACCCTGCAGTTAAAATGTGCTTCTTAAACTCTTGAAAATCAGTGCAGAGTGTATCCAGCATACAGTATGTAGGCATAAGTATCACATTTGAGCAAAAATAAAGAGGACTTTTACTTACAGTTACAGCTGATTTGGTACATTTGCTGCCATAAATTGCCGATCTGGAAAACTCACAATAACATTTTTCACTTCACATAAATCTCAAAGTGTTGTGGACACACTTTGGAGACTATGAAAAATGAGACAGTTTAAAGTCAGAGACTCTCAGAGGGAAATGGATGGCAGTAAATTTGAGGATCGTAAATGGAGAGCATCCAACGACTCAACAAAATATATTTTTATTTTAAAACCAGACACTGTGGGGCTGTTCCAAACTTATCCAGGATAACATAGGATGTTATTCTTGTTTCTTGATATATTTTTTTGTCTTTCAACCATTGCACGGACATTAGGATTTTTTTCCAAGAGAGTCACGACTGGAGTAATAATCAAAGCCTAGTTCCTATGTAACAATAAAAACAATAAAACACTGGGCCATCCTGACACCTCTTTTAGCTTAAGAGCACAAAACAATACTTTTTTTCAAACATTAAGAACTACCTTCTAGCTATAAGGTGCAGAACTCTGTACTGAACTCTGTATAAGAATTTGTGAACGTATAGGCAACACTGTGAACTCAAACAGTACCAGTTGGTTATGCCCCAACATGTTACATTTAGCCCACAGCAGCTCCAGAAGCCATATCAAAACAAGGACTTCCAGGCTCAATACCAGCATGCATGTGGCTTCTCTTTCTATCCCACCTGTGTAGCAGATTTTTAAATGTGTTTTTGTTTTGGGAGCTGCAGGTTAAGAGCAGAGGCTCTCGGATCGTCTCGGGACTCCAAGGATGAAGGAGGTGATGATGTGAGTAAAACTGCTACTGTACCGTCTCCGTTATTCCTCCTTTACTTGGAATCAGTTTGCATTTGTGATGAAGATGGCTTTATTTTTGCAGGTTGATGTGTTTTCTTCAGAAATGTTGAATCTCACATTGTAGTAAAATATCAGACAAACCATGAATGGGTTGATACAATTACTTTCCTGCTTATATTTTAGCAGCGCTCGTGCTTCTTAAAACCACATATTAAAGTTTTCTTTGTTTGATTAATCTGGAAAAAGATCAACATTACTATACTGAAATGCCTATTTTCAGACCTAATTAGAAAATGGCTCTTTGTGTCCAGTTTTCATCACCCATGCAGGACGGTGACATGACGATGACCCAGCGGCGGCGGTTCACTCGGGTGGAGATGGCCCGTGTCCTGATGGAGAGGAACCAGTACAAAGAGAGGCTGATGGAGCTGCAGGAGGCCGTACGGTGGACTGAGATGATCAGGTAGACAAACAGAGATGCAGTGATGAACAACGTGGATGACCTCAGGAAGGGAGGGTTTCAAGGTTTAAACTCAGCATAGTAAACTTAATAATTTGTCTATACTACACCTTTAAAAAGGTTATTTTCTTTACAGTGGACATACCACATTCAGCATCAAAATTCATGAAAATGCACTGAACTGTAGAAGTAATGCCCTTGTCTGTAGTTTACTATTACTTTTTTTTGCCTCACACCTCTCTCTCCTCTCAGGGCGTCCCGGGAGGGTCCTCAGATCCAAGAGAAGAAGAAGTCCACCATCTGGCAGTTGTGAGATTCTGCCTTTAATAAACTTATTTATTGCAGTATAACCAGAAACACACTGATAAACAAAATGGTATAACACAACATTCAAAAGTAAAAACCTCTTCTCCTCCTCCTCTATCTCTCTCTCTCTCTCTCTCTCTCTGCATCCACCAGCTTTGCACGTCTCTTCAGCACATCGTCCAGCCCTCCGCCTGTCAAGCGGCCATACTACAGCGTCAACATCCACTACAAGTCTCCATCACCGGCTGGTTTCTCTCAGCGACGCAGCCACACCATGTGTCAGATCTCCACCTCCAACCGCACACTGGAGTTCTTCCCCGAAGAGTGAGCAGCAAACAGCAGCATACCTTCAATTCACACTAACCCTCTTACCTTATCTGCCTCCCACTTTTGCTTCGGTCTGAGCATCCGATTGCTTGCTTGCTTGTGCCAGCTCGGAGAGTAGAAAGCTTCCAGCAGGTTCTCAAATAATCAACATGCAGTGAGGTGTTGAGTCTATTTGATTTCTCACACCGTTCTCACCTGGGATTGCTTGTCAGTGCCTTCAGATCCCTTTCAGAAGAATCTTTTCATGCGTAAATAGGGAGAATATTCTGAACAGGACTGTAGAAAAGAAAAGAATACAGAAAACACATCAGTGCACATAAATCTGGAGTTACAGTACAACCTTTTTTCTGATTTTTGTGATTCAAAAAGATGATGTTCTGTTTAATAATAAAACTTAGTTTTAGGTCACAAGAGTGAATGTGACCTCAAATTTCGTTAAACATTTCTTTAAACTGCCTATTTTGAGTGTAAAGTGTGATTGAATGACACAGTTTGAATTCTCATATTGTCTCAGTTTGTCTTTGGCCACAGAAACATCACTCACAAAAAAACACATTTTCTTCCATTTTTCTTCTCTTTTATTTCTTTGCAGGCAGAAATGCTAAATATGAAGAATCTTCTCATGATTTCCACTTTATCAGGATGAAAAATTAGCTTAGCTTGAGCCAAAATAAAGCTTAGTTTAAGAAGTGCTAGTAACTCCACTGCTATTGCTTTATTTTCTTCCTCTCCTCTCCATCTTTTCATCTCTCTGCCTCTTGCTGCTGGCTGGCCAGGCTGCTAACGCTTCGCTTTTTTCTCTCTTCACTCCCTCCCTCCCCGTTGCTTTCAGACTGGCGAGTAACGGTGTTGCGTCTCTCCTCAGTGACTCGGCACTGTTGGCCCGCCGAGAGCAGCGGCGTGAACAGTACCGGCAGGTCCGAGAGCACATGCGTCGCGACGATGGCATCATGCAGGCCTGTGGCTGGAGCGTGCCGTCTCGCTTTAAACAGGTACACAACACGTGGCTCACATGGTCAGAGACCCATCTGGGACTCCACATGTACATCTAAAACTCACCAACAACTCAGTTTTCATGGAGTGAAAAACCTCTTAGTTGTTTGATGATGTATATACTTTACTTACAGCCAGGGAGGTGCAAACGTATTAAATTCAAACAGATTTAAAACTGAAAACTGTGACATTAAAGTTACACATGCACCCACTCATTTAAGTTACAGGTACAAATATTAAACCCTGCTTTAACACCCAAAAGCAGGACCCCAAATCTTTTCTACACATTTACAATCTTGAATTTCTCATGCAGAGTTGTTTCAGACCTACAAAAAGTGATGTATGAAAATAGGCATTGAAATTATTTAATAAGCTCAAAAGCTTCTCTTATCTGAGCTCAAAAAACCCTGTTTTTAACTTTAATCCCTACATGTTGGAGTGAAGAGGATTAAACATTATTCCAACTAGTAACAAGCCATTGTCCCTGTGAGCTGCTTCTTCTAAGACGTGTGATGTTTTTGACTTTTTCTTTTCTCCTGTCATTCATATTGTGAGAAGACTCTTGTGAATTTTATTTATTGAGCTTTTAAATGCTATCTGATCAGGGTCAGCAGCACTCCTATCAGCTCAGACTGGTACATCCCAGCACGTACGGACGGACGAACAGAATTAGATCAATAAGACTGTATCTGCCAGGTGATTTGTCCTATGTAAGGTCCAGTTTAAAGGATCATGTCATGACTCAAACAAAGGCCCATGCTGATTATTTGTATGTTTTAGTCCATCTTCCAAGTCAAAGCATAATAACAACATGTTTGTAGAAGGATTTCCTACCTTACAGGTGAAGAAATTAGCTTCCATCTATTCAAGAAAAGAAGAGAAACTTCTTTATAAGTTGATAATTTTATTGATAAAATAATACAAGTAAAATCTATGATATACTTCAGAAGACGGTCAGCAATGCAACATAAACATCACAACTGCTTAATTAGCTGAAACTCCCAACAGAAAGAAAATTAAAGGCTGCAGTTATTCAGTTTTTTTTCTCATTGTCAACAAATTTTATGAAAAGACTAAAACAAGAAAATGTTCTTCCTGTCTTCCCTACCAATGTTGGCCCATTGCTTCTTATAGAAGACACAACTTTAAAACAGATTGCAAATGTATAGTTAATTTTTTTTAAAGCTCAGTAATTTCCCCACACAGCTGGACACTAGATTTTAGCAAATGTTACAGAAACAGCTCAGAGGCCAGAGGGCTGTGTGTTGGTAGGCAGGTGGTTCTAACTTTGGTCTCCCACAGACTGGTGGTCAGACGGAGAGCGCTCAGGACAGCCCGCTGAAGAAAATAACACAGGCAAGTGAGACCGACAGAGTCCCAGCATGCATCTCTACAGATTCCTCACCACTTTAACCTTCCCACTAAAGGTTTGACCCCTAGGTAGTAGCAGATGACTAATAACCAGGAAATACAGACAGACAAACCAAAGAATAAACCAGATGATTTTTCTGTACTGCAAACTGAGGCAGTGATGAGTCCATGTGAATGTTTTAAAAAAAGACCCCTACAACGTATGATCCAAGTACAACTTTGCCATGAAATGTCACTCTAGAAATGCATGAAAATCAAGGGGATCTTTGTATTTTGAGGCATGATGTGACTGTGTTTCATAAACTCAAACTAATCACACACATGCACTGTACACACATCCTCTTTGAGACTGTTCTCTAACAAACTCCTGTCTTTGTGGAGTTGACGTCAACTGATTTTTTTTCTCTCTGACAATGTTGTTGTGACGTTTAAACATTTAACCTCTGTCTGTCTCAACCTGTCCGACTTAAAGGGAAGTTTCGGTATTTTTCAACCTGGACCTTATTTTCCCAAATGTTGTGCCTACGGGACTAATGGGGACAACAATTTTTTTAATTGATCCAGTATTGAGCAAGAGCAGTGCAGCCAGCAGCTGTGAAACAGGCTGCAATGTAATCTGACAGGGCAATAGTGCACCATCAATATACGTTCACTAAAAGTGCTTGTCAGCTAAAATGATGGGAAAACAGGGTCCATGTTGAGCAAATACCAAAGTTTCCCTTTAACACACTGATGTCTTCATCACCTAACTCCTGCTTTGATCTTAGTGTTCTTTTAAAGGAAAAATCCACTCTTAAATACATTTTAGTTGCTGAGTTCAGAATTTGTATGATTATAGCATTTTTGAAATTATTCTGACAGCATAAGTAAGGAATTATATGGAGCCATTTATTTCCTGTTATTTCTGAAAACAGAATGACATCAGTATAGCATAAAATAGGCATAAAGATCATATTTTGGTGGATGATTCAATCTAAATGCATTATTTTGCACTGATATGTAAATTATAAATCCATTATAGAAGAGGCAAAGATATCAATTTAATCTCTGATTCAACTCCCTACAGACATGTTAGGCTTTGAGTAAGTAGTGCAAGTCAATTATTCTCAACTGGAAAAGCTCTCGCTCTTCTCGGTAGTTTTATGCTATTCATCCTCATGTATGATGTAGAAGTTCAAACACTTTCTCCGGGGATGGTCCAGTGGCATCGTGGAAAAGTATGGGTCATCTGTAGAAGAACTGTAGAAGAAAATAGACTGAAAGAATGTGACTACAGCAGTTGATATAAAATAACCTCTGAAATGCAGTTAACGTCACAAATTGGTGATAACAGTGGAGTTTTCCTTTAGTGCCTGCTGTATATGTACTGTACATGTATACAGTACATACACAAACATTTTCCATTAGTGTCCAGTAACGTTGGATATGTGTGAGAGAACCAGACAATAATTCATAACTTGCTTTGTCTCCTAACCACTTATAACCTCTGATTTTAGACAACCAATGAGAAAGAGGACAACCGCATGAAGAATGTTCCCGTCCCAGTGTATTGTCGCCCTCTGGTGGAGAAGGACCCCAACAGAAAGGTGAGGAATTCAGGGGACAAAGGACAACTTAAATCTCTGACCAGTTACATCTTATTAAATTTTGTGTGTGTGTGTATGTGTGTGTTTGCACTTGCTTTAGCTGTGGTGTGCAGCAGGAGTGGACCTAACAGGATGGAGGGCCATCAGCCAGGAGTCGGTACCAGGCAAGGCAGCCTCAGGCAGTAGCGACCCCCTGCATGCTGAGGAAGAGGGAGGTGACAAGAAGAACAGCCACAACTCCCCAGAGAAGAGGAAGGTAGATCAGCAATCACTGATTCAACATGACTGACACCCATTCCAATTTTTGTACAATTACTCATTTCATTTCTACCAGAGTGTGGTTCAGTAAAAGACTGAAATATGGAGCAAATAGTTTTCCTACAAATGAATCATGGCATTACTCCCCTCTCCCTCCTCTACTCACCCAGTCGAAGGAGCTCCAGGAAACAGACACCATGAGCAGCCGAGTGTGGATCCTCACCAGCACCCACTCTGCCAGCAAGGTGGTCATCATCGACGCCAACCAGCCAGGCTCACTGGTCGACCAGTTCAACGTCTGCAACGCTCACGTGCTCTGTATCTCCAGTGTGCCAGGTGAGACAGGAAGTGCTGATTTTAAAGCCATTGGGTCGTATTTTTGTAAGTCTGTCATCATGATAGATTTGACTTTTTTGTATATTTTATTGCATTGTTGCAGAAATGCGGATTTCCTGGAGAGCTATATTGAATAATACAAAGTAAAAATGTAAATGGTCGTCATTTAGTTTGCTGGTGATTTTTGATATAAATTCAGAAAAACAATTTAAACCCTAATATTACAAACCTTATTTTAGGACTTTTCCAAGCATATATTCTGCAATAATTTTGTTGTGAAGTCTTTTGTACTAAAAAGAAAGATTGAGCTGCAGTGTGTTGACATGTGTCCTTGTTTATGTGTTTGTATCCAGCTGCCAGTGAGAGTGACTATCCAGCAGGAGAGATTGTGTTGGATCCAGGTGATGGAGGTGCAGGAGGAGGTGAGGACACCGGCAGTGTGGAGGGCATGTTGGCTGGTATCACGCTAGTGGGCTGCGCCACTAACTGCAGTGTTGCTCGTAGCAATTGCTCCTCACGCACTGACACTCCCATAATGGACAAAGGACAAGGTGGGCACGTCGTAAATGCTCCTTTGTGTTAACATAGAAAGGTGAGAAAAGTATCGATGTCGTTTTTTGCATTTATTTCATTGGTGTTGTGCTTCAGCCCCTGTTGCACCCCCTATGAATGGAAAGATTCACCCCGCCCAGTCGGCTGAAGAAGCCACCGAGGCCACCGAGGTTCCAGAGTCGACGGCCAGCCACACAATGGGATCTGGACCTCCGGGTCCGTTCACTGAGCACGTCTTCACTGATCCCCCGCCTCGTTCAGCAGACACCTCTGACAGGTAAGAGGTCAAACTCTTTCCATGTAAAGTCAGTAGTCATGAATGTCTTGAATAAAACGTAAAATGATCATTTTATAAGGCATAAAACTTAAAACAGGTTATCCACTTTGAAACTAGAAAAGATAAATGTGCCTGCTGTCTGTCCTCACAGGGGCACAGGTCAGTCCAAAGAGGAAACGTCTGTGCCTCCAGAGACGGAGGATGGAGGTGAAGAGGCCAAAAACTACACGAGCGTGGCCCCCACCATGTGGCTCGGGGCCCAGAACGGCTGGTGAGTCCATCAGCTGAACTCATGCTGAAGCCCCACAGTATCTACCAAAAACATACCACAGTAATTTCTTTACCCTGTATTAAATCAGTACTACCATAATAGACACATTATTTTTGATACTTGTAAAAGCTACACAACTGTAGTACACACACAACACAAGATGACGTGTCTCTGATGAACTCTACATGCAGTTTGTGTTTGTTTTGGATTAACTTGCCTCTGTTTCCTCTCAAGGCTTTATGTCCACTCAGCAGTTGGAAACTGGAAGAAATGTCTCCACTCCATCAAACTCAAAGACTCGGTGCTCAGTCTGGTGTAAGAAACCCATTACTGCATTTCCTTCGCTGTGACAGTTCTGTGTATCTTTAGGCAAACGTTATGAAACAGAAAGTGTTTCTCCAAATCTCTGTGTCTCCAAAGGTCTCTGTTTTCTTTCTAATTTCAGGCATGTGAAGGGTCGTGTGCTGGTTGCACTCGCTGATGGGACTCTTGCCATATTCCACAGATCAGAGGGTATTTGGCATTTTAAATATTCCAAACAGAGCTCCATTTCATATTTAGTGCGTTCACTAAGAGAAGCTGCATGTATTTTTGTCTCATCATTCATTCTTGAATTAATCAAAGGGCAACTTTTCTCAAGCCTGCAGAAGTTCAGTTTTATGCGACTGGAAATCACTTAAATATTTCTTTACACATGAATGACGCTCTGCATTGTGCTTGTGTTCTTATGCAGATGGCCAGTGGGATTTGTCTAACTATCACCTCATGGACCTCGGCCGCCCTCATCACTCCATCCGCTGCATGGCTGTGGTCCATGATAAAGTGTGGTGCGGCTACAAGAACAAGATCCACGTCATTCAGCCCAAGAGCATGCAGATTGAGGTGAGTCATGAACCACTGTCAAATCACATTTTTTCTCTTATGGTGCAGCCATTTTCTTTGAAGTGTAATGTTCTTATAATATTGTGTTGATTTTCTTCACATCTCTGTAGAAGTCCTTCGACGCCCACCCTCGCAGGGAGAGCCAGGTGCGGCAGCTGGCGTGGATCGGTGACGGTGTGTGGGTGTCGATCCGGCTAGACTCAACCCTGCGACTCTACCACGCACATACACACCAGCACCTCCAGGATGTGGATATTGAGCCATACGTCAGCAAGATGCTGGGTGAGGCTATGTCTCATTTTAGGGGGGGGATCTCATTCTCAGAGACAAAGTCAGCTGCAGTTTACTTTATCAGCAGCTCGTTCAGTCTGTTGCTCCACTCCACTGACACCTGCTTGTAATTCACAGGTACTGGCAAGCTGGGCTTCTCTTTTGTGCGAATCACAGCTCTTCTGATCGGTGGAAATCGTCTGTGGGTAGGGACCGGAAACGGTGTGATCATCTCCATCCCACTGACAGAGAGTGAGTTAACTTAAGTGTTTCAGAACAGAAAACATACGCAAAAATATTTCAAAAAGTTTTCAGTAGTTTAAAATCATCCAAAGGCTGTGTTAGTATCTCCGCCATGAAGGTTACTTTGTGGTCCTATGTTTTTTTTGTGTCTCTTTTTATGTTAGTTACCTGAATATTTAGTGTAGAAGCACATTTTATCTTAGAGTCCTTTAGCCCAAAGCAAATAAGTCATGCATGTTGATTTTTTTGATTATCTGAAATTCAGCTAATGCAGTGAACATGACTGTAATAACCTCATAATCAAATTGTATCAAATATAAAGTAAATGAACTAAAATGAGAGTCAGGAGACTGCAGTTTTCTATCAAAAAACAAAACAGTGTGATTTTTACTGGTGTTTTTTCACCCACACAGACTCACATAAAACACACACTGTAGCGCTTTTTATTTGTGTTCCTCTTTAGCTTAATCCCTCCTCTTCCCACAAACTGCCCGTCTTCTTTTTCCACTTTCTGTTTTCCCTCCCGACAGTCTTTGTCGTAACTATTACTGTTGCTGTACTCTTTCTCCTCTGCTCTCCTCTCACCCTGCTCCTCTTCCGCCTCCTGTAGCGGTGGTCCTTCACCGGGGACAGCTCCTGGGTTTGAGGGGTAAGTGGGAGCGCTCCCTTCCTCCTGCTGTTGTGTTCTCCCTCCTCTTACCCAGTCAAACCCTCATGTCCCCTCAAACTGTGCAGACCTCTTCTATGGTGTTGTTACAGCTGCTTGTTTCTTTATGCTACAAAGAGACAAATGCAACATTCAGTCAGGCCTCTAAGGATGGCAGTCTCTGTCTGTCTGCCTCTGGTCCATCACTTTGTTCCAACAACAAATATTTCAACCACTACTGGAAAGATTGCCATGACATTTTGTACATTCATGTTCCTGAGAAGATGACTTCTTGCTAACTTTGGTGTTCTAGGAACAAATTCCTGAAAAATTAACGACATTCCCATTAGACTCAGCAGAACTTTGTGGTTTGTGCTAATTTGCGAATGTTAGCATGCTAACTTGCTGTGCTAAGATGGTATTAATGGTTAACATTATTTGCTAAACATCAGCATGTTAACATTATTATTGTGAGCATGCTGATTTTAGCATTTAGCTCAGCTCAGCATAACAGAGCTGCTACCATCGCTGCGGACGTCTTGTTTATTTCACTTTTGATCATGAGCAGTACGTTCATTCACCGGTTGCTTTGCATGCTATTTATCTTTGTCATACTGCATCAGAGATACAGTATGTTTGTGTAGCAGATTTATTGCATGCAGATGATGTGTTTTATCTGTCTTAAATGTTTTGAAATTATTCTTTTTTCTGTTGTTCTGTAGGCACTGGGTACATGTATTTTGTGGGTGTTAGCAGTATGTTTAGTTTGTTGTTTTTTTTTTTGCCAAATGTGATCTGCTTGTGTTTCTCTAAACTAAACATTGCTGGTTGGTTAGTTTCTCACTCTTTGGCTCTACTTCCTTCAGCCAATAAAGTCTCTCCTACATCCTCCGGTGGAGTGATCCATGTGTACAGTGACGAGGGCTCTGAGAAAAGCAGCGGCAGCTTCATCCCCTACTGCTCCATGGCACAGGCCCAGCTCTGTTTCCATGGACACCGTGATGCCGTCAAGTTCTTCGTCTCTGTGCCCGGTAGGAATGAAACTGATTCAATAGATGATCATCTTCACTCCCTCTTACTAGCCACCTTTAATTTACACACTGCAATTTGCCACCAACACGTTAAGGCTGACAGCGTCATCAGTGTGTCAGATTATAGTTAGATGTTTACCAGTGGATGTCTACAGCTGTCAACAACTAGGATCATGAGATTAATTATATTTAAATGTTATTCTGTCCTTGTTGACCTGTGTACCTAAATTCAATTAGATGTTCCTCCGGGACATTGTTAATCGTTCAAACAGTTGTAAACACTGTACAGTTCATTGCACAATCAGTAACAATCGTACAAATGTACCGTAAGTCAAGTACAAAATGATCTTGTATTTTTGAGGGAAAGCATGTTGTTCAGCCGGCCCTTTCTCTAAAGATTGCAAACATAAACCAGACAGCTTTATACCTCTCCAGATGTGAGGTCAGGTCCTTAAATGGACACATCCACAAACTGTTACACCTTCTTACAAACAGATCATAGTGGTTATAGGATGATGTCACAGACATATCATGATCAGTCAATATAAGGTGCCTTAACAGATTTACAGTTGACTCCAAAGGTCAGTAAACAACCCTCGGTTAGAAAAAAGTTCATGAGTTCAACTAGCTAGAGTTAAACTGACATTGAGTTGAAACTGAACAACACTCCTCTAAAGGGAGATTTCTCAGATCAACACTTTAAAGAGACATAGAAATCTTCATAACTATGATTTGTCTAACATCTGGCTCAGACAAAAGTACAACATAAAGTAATCATTAGACAGAGGCTGAATAACTTGTTTACAGTAAAATTAAAGATATTGAATGAAAGACTGACATGGACCCCTTAGTTTAAAAACAACATTTTTAAAATATATAACAAGAAATACATCAAATGATAACCAGTATTTAAATCGCTGTCACGCAGGTAATGTTCTGGCCACCCTGAACGGCAGTGTGCTGGACAGTCCATCAGAGGGGCAGGGCTCCACAGCGCCCCCAGAGACGGAGGCCCAGAGTGTTCAAAACGTGTTGGTGCTGAGTGGAGGAGAGGGATACATCGACTTCCGTATAGGTAAGCAATCACACGTGCACCCATCACACACACCTGATAACGCATCAGTGACATGAATATACTGGATTGTCTCTTTTCGGGGATACACAATATAAGTAAATGAATAAATAATAACAAAAAAAGTGTTGTTTTTCTTTCATGGTAACCACTGGAGGGCAGCGAATACTCTGTGTAGAGACTAACACTCTCGTTTTCAAGATTATTACCAACCAGTACCAGTGCTGCTGTTCATGAGTTGAACATTTGCCACATTACTCTTTAATGTGTTGCCAGCACAATAAGCTTTCATTATGGAAATTCTGCTCTGAAATTCTGCATATATTTGTTCTCCTCAGGCGATGGAGAGGACGATGAGACGGAAGAAGGAGATAGCGGCGGGGCTACACAGATGAAACCTGCTTTGTGCAAAGCTGAGCGGAGCCACATCATCGTCTGGCAGGTGTCTTACGTACCTGAGTGACACCTGGATTTGCTTTAATGCTTCTCCCACCCATCTCCTTAAAAAAACAAAAACATCTCCTCTCCCCAAAAGCTTCCAGCCACCCACACCTTGTAATTATCCCCGGTCATGTAAAAGTTCACCCTCGGCTCTAAAACGACCCTCCAAGCTGTGTATCGTCCCCTTGTAACTATTATACCCCCTCCTGCCCCGTCACCTTGTAACTTTAATGCCTTGTAAGTACCCCCTCTTACCTTGTAATCTGCCTGCCATCCTGTTTCTGTCCCACCCAGGGCATTGTAACTATCTCCATGAGCCCTGTAACCCAGCCTCATAACTACCTCCCACCTCTGTATCGATCTTATATTCATCCTGTAAGCACACCGTATCTCCTTCTATATTTACCTTAATTGTCCTGCATCTGCCCCAGAGTTACTCTTCCTCTTCTTCCATTTAGTTTGTCATCTGTGAAGCCTCCACTTTGTTTTAAAGCAAAGACCAGAGCCCCCACATGCACCAATTGTACCAAAAAAAAAACCTAAAAAAAAAAGCAGGTGCAGCAACGAAATGATAAAGGTAAAAATTTTGAGGGAAAGTGAAGATTAAGCCGACATGTAACAAATGAAAAGTCAGAATGACTCCAAATTCAGCACAGACGTCTGAGCTTTTTTTGGCTGTTACCTGAAATATTTTGCACCTAGCAGTCACCTCTATTTGAAGTGTAACCATTAAAGACACGTTTGCTCATTTTCTTCCCCGATGAAAGCCGTCAGTGCGTGGTGACAGACCTCAAACGACAGGAAATATCTGGTGATATTACGTCTAAATGCTGGAGTCGTGCGAACAGGGTTGTAGGAAACACAGTCGAAAGGTGTTGATCTTAACGTGTCGAGGGGTTCGGCTCATTTCCCTCATCTGACTGGCTGTTGATCGGACGGTTCAGTGTAGAGCAGGTGCACGGTGGTGTGTTGTCATTAAGTGTACAGGGATGATTGTAAATCTCCAGACACGCTGAAGCCCATCCTCTTTGTTCAGTATGGAAATTCATGCATTGATCTCTATCTGTGTGGATTAAATATTAAACATATTTGTGTGCTGAAAAAACAGTACAGCTCATGTGTGTTTGTGTGTGTGTGCGTCTCACTTCAGTAAAGCACAGAAACGGAGTAAACAACATTTTAAAAAGGATTTCAAGATGATTTATTGTTTCTGTAAATCCATACAGCATCATGGTGTTTTATAAAAGCAAGAATGTGACAAGACTGGCTAGTTGCTGGAAAAATGACAACAGCACACGTACCACAAAAGCACATTTAAATTGGTGCATTAAGGTTTCATTTCAAATTTTGAAACCAAGCCTGAGATGATAAAATTACAAAACCAAAACCAGAGCTCCATGCTCTGAGAAAGCTGTTAAAACTTCAAACCATACATTCAAGTAGTCCCAAGTGTGTGCAATAATCTGCTGTTACAACATTGGAGAATTTGAATTTAAAAGGTACATGAAAATGAAAATTGTGATTGTGTTGGTGGCGTTGCTTGATTGCTCCCAGGTCAAAGTTATACTCCAGTTTTTAATTTACTAAAATCACATCTTTATATCCTGGTGCAGATGATGGATTTTCATCAAGCCCCCAGGAACAAATTTGACATAGTGGCCAAACTGTGTAATTACAACTTCCTGGCCAAAAAAAACTTGTAAAAGAGACATCCGGAAATCTGTGGATATCACAACCTACGTGAAATGACTCATTTGACTAACAGAATCAATTCGGTCCTATAACATATGAAAAGTCTAAAAAGAAGGGAAAAAAGACGCAAAATTTGATTATTTTAATCCTATTCAGGTTAGTGGAGGGCTAAATGGCAGGTGGAAGTATCTGGAGTGCCACATAATCCCGGAAGATCCAGGTAATTTTAGAACTGGAAGGCAAACTTTTTTAGCTTCATGTTCCACTGAGCAGCTTTCACAGGAATGAACGAAGCACCGCCTCCAACACTGTATGTATTTCTCTTGATGCATCCATGATTTACATTGCGAGGAATAAGTAGTAACATGAACATCTGGCTGATTTTTTAGTGAAAACTGAAAGGAGTTTGTTTCAAGTGACGGGGAAAAATTATTTTTTTGCTTTGTTCAAATTTCAGTTAATGTAAAACAAACTGAACTGGTGAATAGGTTAGATGTTATTATATATTTAATACATTGACTGTATACTTATATAGACACTATACAGTTTCTTGTGCTGCACTTTAAATAAATGCTTATATATCTATTGCTCCAAATCCAAGCTTATTGCTTAAAAACTAAGTATGAGAGAGTTTGATACTGATCAAATTATTGCTCGTTGCGTGCATTTTTGGTGAAGTCATTTCACCTCTATTGTGGTTCAGATAGAAAAAAATATTGGAAAAAGAAGCAGCAGCGAGAGATCCAGCAAGGCAGCAACGTGACCTCATTTTCAATGTGGCTACAAGCTACTAAAGCCAAAACAATATTCATCTGAGGTATGATATGATCCTTCTTATCACTTCTACATATTAAAATTAACAAAAACACTGGTTGAGCTACAGGACAGTATGCAGGCAGTACATGTAAAGTCTCAGTTGTAGATCCAGTCGTTGCTGCTGTCTTCCCACCACTGCAACTCGTGCTGCCGGAACCACAGAGAGATTTCCTTCTGGGCGCTCTCCACAGAGTCGCTGCCGTGGATCACGTTCCTGCATCACAGAGTCCACAAACGTGTTCAGGACAAAATGACAAAATGTCATAAGAGTCTTTCATTACTGCCAGAATCAGGGTAATAATAATAATAGGTGTTACTAAGTTTATTTTCTTTATTTTTCTGTATAGCTTCCTGTCACATTCAGGTCTTCATGGCGTGAACTATGACTTGAGCACAACATCCGTCACACTTTAACATGAGCAGACGTCAAATCAGACAGAATCACTGAAAACATCTGTGTGGTTCCGCTGGGCCTTTAGGAGATCAGACTCAGAATAATGTCACCCAATACTAAAAAAGCCCTTTGTATTTATTGTGTACTTTTTGTCCTTGTTTGTGCAAAGAAGATAGAAATAGTGTTAAATAGTATTTCTGACTGTAAAAGATATAAAAATGCATCAATTCTATATATTATTAACAAAATGTAATGCTGCTCTGCCTTTCTGTAAAGATGCAGATGTTCATATGGACCAGAATGGAAACAGTCGGCTCTCACTGAGGCTGCACACGGCCTAAAAGTACTCTTCTCTCTCTCTCTCTCTCCCTCTCTCCCTCTCTCATGTAGAGTAGGTTTATCAGAGGAGCTGAATCATCAGGTGATCTTACCTGCCCACTTCCACACAGTAGTCTCCGCGGATTGTTCCAGGCAGCGAGTCTGCTGGGTTGGTCTCTCCTAACATCTTACGAGCGGTCTTGACAACGTCCAAACCCTGCCACACCTGAAGAAACACACACGACTGCAGCGTGACTACAATATTACAAAGTGTGACTCATTTGTGTTAAATCAGACTGCAGCACCTTTACAAACTGTTCTGTCTCATTAGGCCTCATTCACGTCAAACCAAACGGTGCAGGATATTGTGTCTCTGTTTGATAGTTTTTATTTCATGCTCATGGGTGCAAAATACCACCAATAGTGCTTGTCGAGAAATCTCATGAACATCATTACACCTACTAAACTCAGTCATGGTTTCACAATGCGTAACTCTATAATGGCGCTAAAACTACACAGAAGCATTGTGGGAAAACAGTGTTAACAACAGAAACACATGAATAAATATTTTTAGAATAATTTTAATAATTGCACCCTTTATATTTATATCTTTATTCTTTTGTTTTAATTTTTTTGTGTGCGTTAAATTTATCTTTATCTTTGCTAGACAGGTACCACTAACATTTCACTACACATTGTACGGTGTATAATTGTGTTTGATAATAATAGTCTATTTTTATATATTCATATTTTCATACTTTTATATTGTTTTAAAATGTTCAAAATAAATCGGCAAAAAATGTTTAAGTAATAATTTTGGGAATTTATACTTCAGGCATTACAGATTTAGAATAAAGTACCAAAATGAAATATCGTTGAGTACCGAAACCGAGCACCAGGTACCGGTACTGGTATCGGTTCAAATGTGAAAGGTACCCAACCCTAATAAGGACACATGTACGTTAAAGAAAAGGAAGAATCTTACCATGGCAACGACTGGTCCAGACCTCATGTAGCTGATAAGGTTACCGAAGAACGGCTTGCTCCTCAGGTCCCAATAATGTTCCTTAAGAAGATCCTCAGTCGCCTGACACACACACACACACACACACACACACACACACACACACACACACACACACACACACACACACACACACACACACACACACACAATATTCATATAAAACAATTTTATAAATATGAGTCTCCAGAGAAAATGTTTTTAGAAGAAATAAAACATACCTGCGTTAGTTTGAGGCCAACCAGTTTGAAGCCTTTCTTCTCAAAGCGCCGCACAATTTCTCCCACCAGTCTCCGCTGCACGCCATCTGGCTTCACGGCAATGAAGGTGCGTTCATTCACACCAGTCCAGCCTAAAGCGATGGAAAACACAAGGTCAAAATTAAAACAGACAACAGGGCCACCACTCAGCCTTGAGCAGCATTCATGCACCTTAGCAGAGGAGGCAGTGACTGAGACGTGAAGTGAGAAGTGTCCAAACAGATCATCCACACTTCATGCTTCCAGCCATTAGACTTGTGAACAACTGCAGTACAAAAAAACAGTCAGTTTATCTTGTGTACAGACTGATTATTCATGCCTCACATGTTGACACTTCTGACATGATATGAGCCTTTGTGGTGTTGGATATTGTTGGTCAGTTGTAGACCGGCTGCTGCTATCAGTCCTTGTGTGTTTAAACTCTTGCTGCCATTGTCATATTTGGGGTTTCTTGCCTCAAATTGCCCCTGGGGGACAAAAAATATTTTTGAACTGAAAATGCTGTTTATTTGGTCCCTGAGGACACACATAAAAACCCCTCCCATGCAGCAGTGCACAGGTTTAAACTTCAACAAGACTAGGTCAAAGTGCAGTATACGGCTGGATCATGGCAACTAAGCCCGCAGGAAGTATGCCGGGCTTTGACTGATGGCCTTTCTCAATACCAAGTATGTAATTATATCATATATCCAAATGCTCCAGAGACATTAGAGCCGGTTGTAAATCACCAAAGAGCGGCACAGATCAGTTCATGCTCCCCCTCTGAGATGACCAGCTCACATCTCCAAAACATCGGAACAAATTTCCAAATAGGCGTAATGTGGATAAAGTGACCACATATTGGGGAAATGAATATTTCCTTTCTCGCCTGAAAACATTAAAACTTAATAAAGTGGAGCACCCTCATAGCCGAGTGGTTACAATGTATGACACACACCCACAACGTCCCTGGTTTAAGTATGGCAAGGGACTTTTGTTGCATGTCATACCCATTTTTCTCTCTCCCCTTGTTTCCTCTTGGCCTCTCTGCCACCAACTGTCCAATAAAGGCAAAACAGCCCAAACATATTTAAACATTTTAAATTTTAAAAAAAAATGAATAAAGTGACATATAAACAGTCTTGCAAAAAATGACAACAGGTTTAGGGTTTAAAATCTCCACCACTGCTGCCAGCCGGTGCGAAATGCCCTCTGGGATGCTTGGCTGTGCCAACCTTTTGCCAGCCAATGATGTAACTTCATCACTCAGTGAGTCAGTGACATACATCCCATAAAAAAAAAAAAACTACATACAACTCCTGAGATGTATGTAATGTGTTAGTTATTTAGAAGACACTGTTGGTCCTCCACAGACCACTTCCAGCTCTGCAAGCCAACAGAGCTGATGGAAAAACTTAGTCCTCTCATGACAACGCCTAAACCCTGCTGAATCCGACAGCATTGTCCTGCAGCAAACCTCACATTTACATCATTGTTTTTTCTTTATTTTATTTAGCTGTGCTGAATCTCACCAGCTTCATCAATACGTGCGTGTTTAACCACCAAATCTTCAAGTCCATGCAGATCTTTCCGTGACCTTTTTTTCGGCCCCATGTCGCCGCAGTGGCCTGTCTTGAATGCTGTCTGCTCACTAACACGCGGACTATTAATAGGATGATAAATCAACTGTGTAGGGTACCGGGAGGAGCACACATGGAGGCTGCGGGCTGATTAATTAGCTCAGCGTAGTTTCACGCACACACGCAAAGAAGACATGCAACATGCTAAAACATCTTCTAAGATTATTTTAAGATTAGAGCACACAGACTACATGTTGCTAGTCACACTTTAAAGCCACTCTCCATCACTTCTGTTAGAAAAACGGTGTTATCTATCAACAGTTTCACCGGTTAACTCCGCTCCTCTCCGCAGCTAAGTTAGCCAATCTCCCTCAGTAGAACTACCCGGGTCTCCTGCTGACACACGGCGGCCTCGGAAGCATTTTATCCGGGTAAAAACGACAGTAGCGGGCCGGGGGATGACAGGTGACAGGTAGAAATAAGAATATCACCAACCTGGCCGTAAGATGTAGGAAAATAAAGTCAGGAACAGGCAAATCATTGCAGCCAGTGGACAGAGCAACCTGAAGGAGGTAAGAAGGAGGACGGACGGAAAGGGGGCGCGCACGTTGCCTAGGAATAAAGCGCGGGCACGTGGTAAACGAGTTATCTCTAATGACCAGCAGGGGGCGAAACTTCTGTCACTTTGACTATTAGTATGTGGGTATGTAAGAGCTAATGATGCTTTTTTTACAGATGTGTGTGCCACATAAAAATGGCATGAGAGCAAGAGTGGTAACCATGTGTATTTATCTTTGTCATTTTTATCATTTTGTCTTTTTTTTCTTTTCCTCGCAGAAAGTCTTCAATACGTCCCCAACATCTAATTTATGAAATGATGACCTAATAAGCATAGTGCCATATAGTGAGATATCATATATTATGTCCCCCAAAAATCACACTGCAGCTGCTGTCTGTGGGTTGATCAGGCTTGTCTTTAGCATTACTGTGAATTCTCCACAGTAATGCTAAAGTCCATGTGCATCCACTTGTGCAAACATGGTGCCAATAAGTAATGGAAACATGATGCACTTAATTTTTTGTGAAATTTTAGAAGCCTGCTTACTTGAGTTGGGCTGAATACTTCAATAACAGAGAATGTATTTTTATGAGCATGAGTATTATCCAAATAAAATGTGTCTATATCTAAATCCTCATTGGGTTGCTGTGTCTACATCGTTCTGATAGGACAGCCACGCACAGAACCCATACAAAGTTTACTGCTGCTGTGTCAGACAACACAATCTTGCCATCCTCATAGCCGGGCATGGGCAACATCCGCTGCTACATCATTCTCTCTTTGGGGGATTACAGCAGTTTCTCAGTGCTACCTGGCTGTATTTAAAAGCATTAAAAAAATCTCCATTAATCACCTTATTTTATCACTTTAATATTCAGCACATTACACAGATACATCTTACACACACAGAGGATTTCTCCAGATGACAACAGCAGAGAACTAATCTGAGTCCAGGATTTAGCAGACGAGGCGTGGACAGAAGATTTTCTTGTTACTTCTCTCAACACTGATTGAGTCCAAAATGTCCTTCAGTTTCACAACCCTTCTGAGCCTCACACCGACGTCCCCTCTTTCCTCTGCTTATCTAGGTCCTGCCTGAGGAAATAGTCTTTGTTGAGCACAACCTCCTTCTTTAAAGGCATAAGTGGCTCGTCTGTCATTGCCTGGCCGTATGTTTTCTTGTGCTGGGCGAGCAGCATGGCACGGAGCAGCGGAGGATACGGGACGTGGCGCACAGGCGGCTCCGGGAGAGGCTCAAAGTCCCTGAACTGCTGCTCTGCGTGTTGGGGAATCAGGCGCCAGTCGTGGTACACCACCTTGTCCAACTCCTTGACTTCAGTCTCCTGTTTCCCTGCCAAGTATAAAATGCAACCAAGTTACTGAAAGCAGTTTTATTACACAATCATTATCACCTACGGTTTACTGTTATATATACATGCTTTTTATTTATACAATATCTAACGTGTTGTTTCACAATTCCCAAACATTTGGAACATTTTTAGATATACTGGAAATACTTGGAAACTAAAGAACTGATAAATAAAAATAGAAATACTTCCATACACAAATATATAAATTATAAAATAGGAAAACATTTGAATAAATGAATAAGAAAATACTGAGTGCAAGTCACTCTCACCCATCATTTAAGCCATTTCCTTTAGCAAAAATGCCAAATACATTCACTATTTTCAGTTTTTCTATTTATGATCGTTGTAAATTGAATATCTGAGTTTTGTACTGTTGGTCAGACAAAACGACACATTTGAAGGTGTCACTTTGAGCTTTTGGGAACAATTCTTCACTATGTTTCCAACATTTCAATACAACACACAAAGTAGGCTAATCAAGAAAATAAAACTAACTGACATTGAAAGTAATTGTTAGTTACAGCTCTAATTTAATGTTTCAGATTTAATTCTTCAAGTTAACTTTTGAATTATATTAATGATACTATCTATTAATTTTACTTCCCAATATGAAGGTCAAGTTTTTAAAAATATGCTTAAATTCTGGTGGATAATTAGCCTTACTGTTGGCCCAAAAGTAGTATTGTCTAAATTATTTTTCTTAAAATCAGCCTATAAAATAATTGTATTCATATCAAATAAATCAAATGATGCAATCTTACCTTTGTAGGTGAGGATTCCCCATGCCTTGCCATGATCCATGTTCTGAAAACACAGGAAGAAGCAGATTTTACAGGGTTTATCTTATCAGAGCCTCCACCTTCACATATTTAGCATGACAATCAGACCCCCGGATACTGCGATTTTGCCATCCTAATAATGAATGCAAATTTAACAAATCTCTGCAATATTTGCGAGAGCTTGCAAATTTGCTAAATTACTGCAACATTTCCACATGAAACGGCCAAAACAAGAGACCGCTTGTGATCTGAAACAGCTGTTGCATTTTGTGTTGTGGTAACTTTCATATTCAGCTGGGTTTCAAGTGGAAGATGATTTGTTGTTCAGACAGCAAAGATGGACATAATCTACCTCAAACATAAAAATCAACACTTTGGAAATGAAACTATAATGTTACTAGACTTATTTTAATTGCGTTATTGACTGATTTTGTTTGGTGCTGATGTTGAGGTGAAAGTTTATTTAATAAAGGCTTATTAATGGAACTCAAATACATTAGTTTCTTCTTTTTTATGTAACTTTGATATCATGGTTCTTATGTTCAGGAAAGAAATGTAAAAATTTGCACCGAAAACTACTTGTTTCTGTGATATGCCTTTTGCTTTTATTGAAGGAAGTGATTAAAGATGACTCTTCATTGGTAGTAGTAAAAAACAAAACAAAAACAAATAGCACAATGTTTCTTTGCTTGTTGTTGACCAAAAACTGTTGCAAAATGAAACATTTTTGGCTGCAGTAATCCTATTCTAATATCAGTACCAGTGAATGAATGTGGCTGCTCTCACCTCAGATGTGTAGTCCACCTTGACCTTGGTGATCTCCCAGTAGCTGGGCTCTGTGTGATCGTCCACCCACGACTTGCGGGTAAAGAGGCGACCCACCCCGAACATCCTCATGCCTGCCAGCAGGGAGAAGAGGCGGCTCTCTCTGCGGACATCCTGCCAGGCCAGCACAGGCAGCATCTTCCCAGTATATGGCCGCTTCATGGTCTCATAGTCCAGGGCGTACTTCTGGGAATCCCTCGGCCGGGACTTCAGCTCCCGGTATGCCCGGATCTTCCGAGCCATTTCTGCTATGAGGCGAAGCTGCTTTTTCTTTGCCATGACTGTCTGATCACTGACACACAGCAGTCAACACTTATCCTGCAGAGAGAAAAGGTGATTTACTTTACTCAGATGAAGATTTTGCTCCACCAAATAGTTATTTTTTTCCCCTCTAAACTTCTCACATGGTTTCATTTCAATACATTTTCAAACATCCACTATTTCACTAAAATTCAAAGATTAAAAAGAAAAATCTGTGCATCAGAACAGTTTTTTCCTCTTTCCTCTCCCATTAATCATGTTACGACCCCTCAATATGTATCTGGTGATTCTTTGGAGGGGCCCGACCCCTATGTTGGTTGCACTGCTGCATTGGTGCTTTTAGTTAGGATCTAAATACTTCTTCCACCACTGTCAACACATTACAGTCCTGATGTAACAAGGCTAACTTGTGAGCTAGCTTCATTGTGAAAAACCTTTTAAATCATCTTGCACACTGACGTCAGCTGATCATTAATAATAATTGATACCGAACTATCGATCCTGTTTAAAGTGTACAGATATCTGGAGTTAAAAGTACCTGAGTGTCTCTGATGTGTAGAACAAACTTGACCTCCGCACGCAAGAAAGGCACACAACTTCCGCTCACTCGGTCCCACTGCAAAGTGTTCCGGGTGAACTGCCGGTGTACTTTAGTTCCGCGTGTGTCACATTGAGTAGATTTTAAGTGGAGTTTGTACACTAACAGAGAAATGGATATTTAACAACATAGAAATGTTTTGACACATTTTCTAAATACCTGCTAGTGAGACAGATGGTGTTTATGACTCTAAAAAATGATGTGGGCCTTTCTATTGATTTAAATATAATTTTCAATAATATAGTTTGATTTTTGTGGAATTTGACTATTGAATAATTGACATTTTTTAATTTTTAATTTAATAAAAACCTTTTTTTCCCCCCCTGTTCACAGCTTTCCTGCCAACCATAAGTAGCTGAGTTTGTGAGCTCTACATGCACTGCACAGTATTAATCTAATACCAACATTGGGTAATGTAGACATATGAAACGATGTTCTAGCTAAATCTTTTCTAGATAACATGCACAGTGCAGGCAAGATGACGATGACGCATGACAGCTGCACCGAAACCCACAGCAAGAGTGAGTCAGCATTAATAACTGCCCCCGTAGTCTGCCCTCACCATCATTTGTCTCCAGCGTGGAGAAGTAGTTGAGAAAAAGTCCAATGAATTTCCTTGATAATTAAGAAACAAAACAAGTAATTTGTGCATATTTAGCATTCATTTTATTTTCAGCTGAAAATCATGCTGATAAGTTATACAGAAAAAGGCGAGTAAAGGCCTTCACATACAGTATTATTAATATGACATGGTATAGAAGAAACACTTAGAATTTTCCTATTTACAGTATAACAGTAAGAAAAAGTGCTTGGATGCATCAATGTGAAGATTAATACTGTGAAAGAAGACATTACATCTGTTGGACTACAACTATCCTCTTGGCGGTTACATTACTGGTGTTGTGCCATCCTCCACTTTCTCCTGAAACCGTTATCACAGAAGATGCTTGGATTGCATAGTACCTTAAGTCTTTAAGTCTGTCTTCCTAAACAACCTCTTGAGGAGTGAACATGATCAGAGATTTGTGACTGATGCAGCAGTCGGAGGACTGGGTCAAACACTATTACAATACTTATATCATTATAATTTGGTACTCCAAACAAGCTAAAACTGAGAAATATTTACACATCTGACCCAGAAGAACCATTCCTGTCTGCAACCATTCATTCATTAAGTTAATCTTTAAATTTTTTTGAGTGCTTATATGCAGGCTTGTAAGCATGTTCAATATGGATGTGCTGAGCTTGAATTCAGCCTGTTACAAAAGGCGACAAGTCTTCACAGAAACCAAATTGTATCAGAAAAACCTTGCAGACCACTACTGCAGCATTAATCCACCTTTTTATTTTGAAGCAAAAGGCTAAACTTGTTTGAATAGTCAGTTATGTCGAAATATAGCTAAATATCCAGTGAGATTTATGATTGTCGTCAGACAGTGGTACAACATGGAAACTGTGTTTTTAGCCATATATTCACAAAGTGATTATTGTTAGAAACATACTAAGCATACACACAAGGTTCTATAACCATTTTCTGCTGTGAAAAACTGTCACCATTGTAATCAAAGTCAAGCTGACCACAGCCACAGTCCTCCTTTAATGGGAAAACTAGGAACAGTTCAACAGCCACCTCTTTGGATTACAGGCGCTGAGTGTTTGATACTAGAACAGAGAAAAACCTTAATGAATAAGGGTTCGAAGGGAGATGGTAAAGGAAGTGATGTAACAAGGCCTTGAGTAACCAAAACGAACGTAAACACATTAGTACAAAAGGTTTAACCTTAAAATTTCTTCTTTTTTTTTGTCAATGAAAGAAACTTTTAAAACTTTTAAAAATGATAAGGTGTAACAGTGATGACAGGTGACTTTTGCAAGTCTAATTTGAATAATATACTTGTCTCATCATTGGACTTATAGAGCTACACTAACAACAACGTACACTGCTTCAATCTGTTAGAAAAAAAGACATCCATAGCTTCTACAAACAAGTAGCATGATGTTTGGAAAGGAGATTTTAAAAAGCTGTTGACGGGTGGATGTATGTTGCCATGAATGTAACAAATACTTGAAACTTTTTTCCTACAAGTTTTTCAAGAAGAAACAAATGAGAAATCAGATGTGTTTGAGTTGGTTGGAGATTTTCCTTGTAAGACAAAAAAGACTCAAGACTAAAAGTTTTCATCTTTACAGCTATGACCAGTGGGGAAGACATTAAGAAGTCTGTGTGTCACTTCCTGTCTGTTCCACTCATGAGACACAGTTAATTCTCACTTTGGCAACCTAACAGAAAATTGCAGATGCCAGTAAAACAGCTAACAGATGTGATAATGCATGAATAGCATTTAGGTTGAGAACAACATACATTATTTGCATACAAGATGAAAACACAGAAAAAAGTTATATAGTGCCTAAATTCTGACCCCCTTTTTTTTTTTTGCAAATATACCACACTGACCACCAAAATATGGCCATACTTACATACTTCAGTGTTACACTGTACAGTCCACTCTCGCATGTCACTGATCCCTCATTCATGAATGGCAACAGATTTGCAACAAACTATGCTGACTAACAAAATAACGCCACATCTTGTCACTTATCACTGAAGCTGGTTTGGATGTTAAGTGTGTGATGAGCATGAAGACGTGTGATTGGCATGAGAGAAGATCACAGTAAAAACGTGCAGGCAGAGATACCGCCGTCAGTTTCCCACCTACAGTACGTACTGCTCCCCCTGCTCAACTAATCCTGGTTTTTATTCTTCTCTACTGGGTAACGCATATGTTTAGGAAAGCTTGAGGCAGGTAGGTAACACTAGAGTAGATGCCACGGGACAGTAACGTCTGCCAGTGTTTGAGGGGAGGTAGGAATCATGCTATCCAGTCAAGTCCAGCGGCATCTCTTCCTCTGACAGGCTTCAGGGTCAGAGGTACAACCCTCTGAGTCGCTCTCAGAGGAGGATGGTCCAGCCAACGGTGGAACAGGCAAGCACGACGGCCGCTCGGGCCCCTCTGGTGTATCCTCTGTGGTGCCACTGTTGAGACTAAGCACCCAACCCAATTTGTTGTGGAGCAAGTGGCGAAGGCCTGGTGGCAGTGGCAACACGTCCAGGGTATCTATACAGTCCGGCAGCAGCTGGCGAAGGCGGGCACAGCAAAGGTAGAGCAGGGAGGTGGGTGCAGAGCAGGACCTGATCACCTTCATGCTGCTCTTCGCTGCCGTGGAACACGCCATTGGGTAGAACCTCTTGTTTTGTAGCTCTGTGGCAGCAACACCTAAATAGAGAATGGTGACAACATTTTTAATGTTCATGTGGAACATTTTGATCCAATATCACGCTGTTGACCATATGTATTAATTTACACAGAATCCACCAAAAAAAAGTGCTCATATCAATATTTTTATATAGTACCAGTCAAAAGTTTGGACACACTTTTGACTGGTATTGTATATAGAATATCATAAACAGGTCGCACACATTTGCATATGAGTGACCTATGATCTGTGTAGAAACATAATCAGCATCTATTTCTTGAGAAATGCTTCAGATAGAGTTGTTACGGTTGGTAAACTTGGTAAACAAGTCAGTCAGATTATGTAATTTTAAAAAAACCACCGGCACTCTGATCAGTGTTGCATTTTGCTTGTCAGTACTCACCTATACACTTGCGATTCTTGAAGAAAGTCAGTGTGCCATGCCACGTGTCCAGATGGACTCCAATGATGGACCCCTGTCCAAACCGGGAAGAGAAGTTCATCTTGTCTCCTTTATGATGCAACAAGCCTGACAAAAGGAAGACGACCAATGATGATATTCAATTTATGCAATAACCAGTTAATACTGCATTAATCACAACTTCTTTTGTAAAAGCTTGTCTACACAGGCAGCATTTCAGCCATGTTTTTCAGTTGTCTGTCTCACACATGTTTTATGGAACAAATACTTGTGTTTCCCTTGAGCTATGTGCAAATAACCATGGCCCAAAGCATATTTCTACACGCTGTGTATACTTTCTTCTGTTTAACATGAACAACTACAGTGATTGTGTATTGGGCTTTAAAAACACAGGATACCTACACTCATACTTCCTGTGTAGACATAGAGAGTAATAAGTAAGCTGCTGCTGCTCCTCTGCTAATGTTCTACTTTTGCTACACAGCCCATGTAGATATTGTGTTAGTCTTACCAGTGTAAGAAAGACCCCAGCTGTCTGAATCTTTTCCCAACAGGCTGCAGAACGTATGCCTGTACTTGTCTAGGTTGACATCAGTCGTACCAATACCAACCATCTGCAAAGAAATAAATAACAATATCTTGAGCAAATACTAAAAAAAAAGCTTGAGCTTCCACACAAACATCACTGCATTGATTACAGCCTCGTCTTAGACAAAACATTTGCTCCGTTTTTAGTTTACTTAATGTAAGGATGTCAGGAGGAGAGCTTTACCATGTCTGTTCCGTACACTGGGGAAGTCATCTTGATCTCCCAGAAGTGCTGCCCTTCAGCCAGCTCCTTGGAGCCACGGATTGCAGCTGTACCACAGCTGTATTCAGAGTGGAAGTTCACTTTGCGATTGTCGCAGCTCAATAATGTTGCTGTCGATCGACTGTTAGCATCCCAAACCCAGTCAAATTCTAAACATCAAAGACATTAAGTAATTTATTCAAGGCCAATGAAACAATATAATAACATAACTGAATGCAGTTGTGTAACTCAGGTACATTAATCAACCAATAAATCATAATAAAATTATTATTATTATTCTATCATTATCCCTTGAAATGTAGCAGTTGTACCATACCTTGGTCATCCTCTCCACAGTGGCAGTCTTTCACTTGGTGAAAACCTCGCAGGCGAGGGTTGTAGCTGGTCTCAGCCTGGGAATCGCAGCCACAGTAGGACTCTCCGGTGACAGGCACTGCACTGGGGACCGGAGGGACCATTACAGCTGAAAAGTCGGCCTCGGAGTCTGAATCACTGTACTTGAAAACAACAATGCAGACAGCCAGAGCAAATGTCAGCAGCATTGCTTATGTCACAACATAGTACTGCTCGATGTCAGCCTGCTTTGAAAAATATGTGCAAATCTGAAATTTGATAGTGATAGGTGGACATTATGCTTCAATCCCATCAGTGGAAACTTGTGTTCTGATACACTGGATGTGAACAACTGAACAGTTAGCATTAGACATTAACATCAACAAAAATATTGTTTACAATGGCCAAAAGCAAACTAGTGTCTGACAGCCCTCTCATGTTGACAAATCCTGTCTCCTGCACTGTTAACTAATGGTATCGTATGACACACATCCACTAACACTTCTTATGTATATCCAGAGAGAGCACCTGTGTATTTACCTCTAGACGGTCGTAGTTCCATTCTTCACTTTCAGATGCCAACACAAGTGCCCGGGCATCAGCATCCCGTCGTATTCCACCCCAAACATATCGCCATGCATGACTGTTCCTGCTTCGCCTGGACATGGCAGCAACAAAGTCTCACCAGCAGAAGGTCCTGACAGTTAGTTTTATGGTCAGGTTTAGTCCAGATGCTGAAAGAACAGCATCCGTCCAGCTGCTGAAAGAGAAAAATGCACACGATTATCTCAATAGAAGTAGACACTAAAGACTGAAGAAATATAATCTGGGTTGTTTTTAATATTACTGCTATAACTTTGTGCACACTGGAGCTCCCCTGGAGCGTTTAAATGACCCTGCATGACATAACTTAGTGGTTTCTTCACTGGGCACTTTCATAAAACTGCTGTAAAGTAGTGTTTTCTTACACCAGTAAAAATCTGCTGCATCTTTTAGATATGTATTACAACTTAATACTGCAATGTTAAGTTTATACACGAAACTCATTAAGAGTTTAATCTTATCAACGAAAAAATGTAGCCCACTGATACACTTTGTAGGACTGTAATAACCGCAAAGGCTCACAAAAACGCATACTCTTTGTATCAGTACACACACACTATAACAATTTTTTGATATCAGTACTCAGGTATTTCTTATTATATAATGTCATAATATTACTCTTGTTGGTGTGTGATGCTGTTTTCCTTACTAGCTTTGATTAGCCACCTAGCAGCTAACGCTAGCTACCCACCATGCAAGTAACATGTTAGCTGGCTATAACAAGGTCAGAGTCCAAATAATTCAACTCAGACTGCTGGCAGTATGTGCGCATACAGCGCAATACACCGATAGATAGGTTGAACGTCGTGCGTTCACAGTTTTTGAGCCAAATAAAACGAGAAGGGTGAATATCTGAGGCGGAGTTAGCGTGAACTAGCTGGTTAGCTTAGCTGCGCGCTGCTATCTGCGCTGGTTTAAAATGTAGCTTTAATGTTTACCTGCCTGTTGTTCACGACCAGCATTCACGTTAAATCACCGACAACACCGGAGACAGGCTGCGCCTCGACGACGCTTCTTTCCAGACAGCTTATTGAGGGTCTCGGCCCCTTTCTGTGTGACCTACTTCACATTTAGTCTGACCGTAAACAATAACAGCCAGGCTCTCTTGGAGAGCTCTCAGCTGCACATCATACAAACACTCAAGTCATCTCAACTACAGGACATGTGTGGGGTTGTTACATCCAGTATTTTACACCCTCTCACTATTGTTTTTACAGTTTTTTTTGTCTTGTCACTTTCTTCCATTTAAACTGCACGTAAAACTTTCTAGACAGAAAGGTACGTTATTAATCTCAAATGGGAAATGTATTAAAATGTTAAAGCAGCCAACAGTGAGGCGAAGAAAACAAACAAACAAACAAAAAGTGTAATTATATTAACAATAAAATTAATTTTAAGCTTTTTACTTTCAAAATACATTACAACATCCCCAACAGAACGTTTCAAATTATGTTTATGATAGAAATGACAATTATGACACACTATTACTCAGTTAAATATAAATGTATATATATTAATTTTTCCACTTTAACCCTTTCATGCATGAATTATGATTTTCCTAAGTGTTATTATTTCTCTTTAGGAATAACAGAAACATATTCATTATCTTTTCCCTCAAATTACATTACATTACATCATAATAACATATATCAATTTATTTACAACCAAAAAAGTTATTACAGGTGAAGTGGTAGAGTATTGAATCATACACTAGTGTACACTGTGCTGCCTGAAGTGCAACTATGCCATCAAAATCCATGCATATATGGGAAAACATCTTTTGAATAGCTGTCCACTGTAGTGACCACTATGTGTGAAAGGATTAAAATCCATGCAATAACTGCAATGTTACCATTTAGTCCTAATTATTAATATTATAATTGCAATTCTAGTTTTGATTTAATAGAACTGTTATTAGGCTAAATACATACTTCTTTTACTGGATGTGGACATTAAGTATTTTAATAAGGCTTTTTGTGATCATTAATAAGTGTATTGTGATCAGTGCAGGGTCATTTCCTTTGTGACATTGCCTGCTCCTCCCCCAGGTTACACCAAACATCTGTAGTAAAAATCTATATCTGTAGTCATGTATCCCCTAAGATATTAAGTTACAGAGGTGGCTTGCTCTTTGGGGTATTCTCAGCAGCAAAGATGCTACTGAATGATCATAGAAATATTATAGGAATATTGTAGGAATACTACAGACAGCGGTGTGCCCGTACTACTCCACTCTATAGACTATGTAGACTGCAATATAGTGTAGAATTATGCATTTATAGTATATCATTTAGAGAATATTATAGATCCAAGACAAAACTGACAGAAGGGTGGGACTGAGAGAAAAAAGGCACAATTAGCCTACAAATCGGTAATTGCTACTTAGCACCACAGACATTGCCATGGATTTATCAATACACAGCTCAGTCAGGCTATTGATATTTTTGAACTTGCACAACCCTCAGTCAGATAAAGGATAAACGATATAGGCAGACTAAACTAACATAATCAACTAAACAACCCTCTGCTACAAGGGGATGGGGTCTGTTTATATAATAAGGCTAGAGAAATACATTTAGAAAATCCTACATAGCATATACCCCACTTATGTTTTTCACGTTTTGCAGATGTTGATGCTAACTGTACTTTCTGTACATCTAACTACAATATGAGTGAAATGATTCATATGTTTAGATGAGATCCAACCAAGCCATCTAGTAGACTTAATACAAGTTAGTGAGAGTGGGAAACAATACTTGAAAATAAATAAGCTACAACATTTATGTTTCTCATCACTGCAAAAGAAAACATGAAAGGGCTCTAAAGAAATTTCTATTAATGAGAAACCCCCTGGCTCAAATAGAAAACATTGTTTATAGGAAATGGTCTAATTAAGTAAAACTGTTTTCAAGAATACCACTGGTGTGAGACAGTCAGTCTTACAAGAAATATTGTAAATTTACTTGAAAAGAAGTTAAATACAGGAAGGTTTATAAGTACATCTACAGCTGTTCTTACCTATTGTTGTCCGACTCCATTCTTCCACTTAAACTGAGTGACGGTGATCAATGTATTGGTCAGTTAGTGTGAACCTGATGTCAAAATGTTGCACTTTAATTACACATTTGAATATCTGAATGTTGTTGCTACTGTAAGTTTACTCATGCTGTTATTATATAAAGAACTTCTTTAATTTCTTTATACTTTTTTCCTATCAGACATAATAAGCCCGACACTGGATGTTCTGGAGGAGGTTGAGTTTTATTTGGAAATCTGACAGGCATGGCTGAACAGTGAGCTCTCACCTTAAACAAAAAAAAAAAAAAAAAATCAAGACAGCAGCACTACTGGTTAACAATACTAGTGTTTGAGAATGTCATAGTAAACATAAATACATAAATACATAAATACACTTGCACGCATTATGCACTCAGGTCATTCACACATAGTCACGCCCACACACACATACACACTGTCAACTCCATGTTAACATGTGGACATCCTCCATTAATAATCACACTACATCCAGAGGAATTCCAAGCACTTTGAACAATTACCCACAGTGCAATTAATCTAACTATACACAGATAATTTATATATTTTTATGTATATAGGGTATTCAATAAATAGTATTCCATTTAGACAGATTCATCAAGTCAAAATCATCATAGCTTCCCATAAATAGTGAAAAAAAATAAAAACATGTCTTGACGGCTCCTCGCCACGGTGATTCAAAAATGGTCCCCGAAAAGAACATGAAAAAAATAAATACTAATGTGCACAATTCTTCTGCGGTCTCAAACAAGAATGACAAAAAACACAAACGAAAAAACAAACAAACGAAAAGAAAAAAGAAAAAAACAAATATGAAAGGAGGGGGATTGGGCAGGGGGATAAACGTTGATACTCACACTCACAGCACAGACTGGTTACTACATTTACAAGGGGGTGGAGTGACTCTGGACCACTGTACAGGTTAAGATCAGACAACACATCAGGCAGACTGTCCACACATCATCCCACAACAACCAATACATCTTCATGCCCGTTCTGTACACACAGGACCTGACACAACTGGATGGCTTTAAACAATATGGATAGATCACATCTATTGAGGACAGAGCTGTCAAAGTCGACCGCCAACATGTTTCTGTTGCCATCCCATCCTGCCAGACCCGCGGGGTGTAATGGAAGTAGGTGAAAATCTCCTATTTGTTCTTGCTGCTTTGATGTGGAATGAATGAGATGATGTTGATTTGCACACTTATTTTGTGGATAGGATGAGGGCCACGATGAGGCCGTAAAGCCCCAGCACCTCAGCGAAGATGAGGATCAGGATCATGCCCACGAAAAGCCGGGGCTGCTGGGCGGTGCCTCTCACGCCGGCGTCGCCCACAATGCCGATGGCGAAACCAGCTGCCAGACCGCTCAGGCCCACGCTCAGACCAGCACCGAGATGCAGGAAACTCCTATCGGAAGAAACAACAAAAACAAGAGAAAAGGTGTGAGTCATGTGGAAAACTGCTGCATTACATTCTGATGGTTGTGATCATTTACGAGCACGAGAATCAGAACCAGGCCAGAAGTCACTTCGGCGAAATCTTGTAGGCGCTGTGACATTGCCAGGAAAGTAGCGGACACCGCAGAGTGCACTGCATTAAGCAAAAGTCTTTAATATTAACAGTGAAGGGTCTAATGATTCAGATGCATGCAATATAATGGAGAAGTCCCTGATTTGACTGATTAGTTCCCCTTTCTCTTCCATGATTTCCAGATTTCAAATAAAAAGCAAAAAGCCCAAGAAAATCTTAATTAAATATGAGTGATGAATCAAATGTGTAATTTAAGATTTACTCTAATGGTCTCCCAGAAGAAATTCGGTTCATCAAGGCATAGTGTGATCACTAATAGAGCAAAACCCTCTGAGATTCACTTTAGATCTAATAGTCCACAGAGAGTCTGATGTTCAGACGCTCTACTCTCACCAAATTCCTTCTTCAGCTGCAGCTAGCCAAATCCAAAACAAGTTCAGACAAGTTAATGGTTTACTACCTGGCCAGAAAAACAAGACAAGAATGGGACAACAAAAATGAAGTCAAACATTTAGTGAGTTGAGATGTTTTTGTCAGAGACCTGTGAATATTAGACATATATTCATCATTAGAGCAGGATTTCTAGTGGTAAGAAAGAGCTTCCAGTTGACATTGCTTTATAGTTTTTGTGTGTTCATGAGTTAAAGAGGTTCGGGGTTACACTCGTGTGTGTGATTCAACTCAAAAGAGAAGTAAAACATATGAAATAATGTGTCTCTCAATTAACACAAATAACTTCAGCGGAAATAATATGCAAGTATAAATATGACTTAAAGTGTCGTGATCAACTACGGCACCAGTTGTGTGTTAAAAACGGTTCATCTTACTTGTAAAGAGAGACTCTCTCAGAAATGTTGTTTGCTATCAGCACAGCCACCACCAGCCCGTAGATGGCGATGATACCGGCCATGACCACAGGGATGATGGACTTCATGATGAGCTCTGGCCGCATCACAGACATGGCAGCGATGCCTGTGCCGCTCTTCGCCGTTCCATATGCTGCTCCTAATGCTGAACGAGAGAGGAAGGAGAGTTCCTGTTAATTCAGCAGTTCAGTTCAGTCAGTGTTAAATCTTCACGAACGAATGAGCCCTGAGGGCAGAGAGGTTTCATTTTTTAACTCAAACTGGAAACATTACAGCTTCAAATGGTGCTGAGTGAGAATAGTTAGTTGCAGCTCATCAGACTATAGCGCCTTACTGCCTCATATAACCCTACCCCGTGAAATATTTTATTATCTGACTATGCTCATGACTCGTGCCACAGATGTTAGCTTCTCCAGATGTTTCTCTCTCTGCTCTGCTGCCACCTCAAGTTTTACTGCTTAATTAATGCTGCACATAACTGCAAACGTGTTCCAGTTAGTTTATTGTGTACCTTTGCAATCTAGAATAATCTACAGTAATCTCATGTTGTGACGCTTAATGGGATCAGTTTTTGTTGACAAGGTGTCACAAACATTCCTATGAGGCTGTAGTTACTGCTGGTGTTATGACAGATTCCCTATGACTGCACGGCTTTCACTACATAACCTGCATGTATGTGGCTCAACTCATGTGGTCATTCATCCACACACACACATCACCCAACATAGGATAATCAATGACTGATCAATATCTTGATCTTCAATATGAAAAGAAATGTAGGCAATCTGTAGTGTTCAGCGCCTGCCTCTGATACCTGGAGAGCAGCAATCGGTGCAGGACAGTTACTGATCATCATATGTGACTGTGCTGGTCACAAGCAGCGAGCAGCGATGAATGCAGGATGTTACCTGCTTATCATGAAGACCCGCTGAAAGCTAATTAATAAATAAATCACACAACACTGCTTCTATCTCTTCTCAATTGCTGCCCTGGGTGTGATGGAGCTTATGAGTAACTGTTAATGAGCAAAAAAAACAATTTTCACGACTTTGCACTGAACAGCACTTCTCTTTATTATAAAAATCCTGTCTATTTTAACAGTGGTTTGCTCATATTTTCTGCAGGTCTTTTTTAAAATAGTGTTAACTTGCATCAAGAGCCAATTCCTCGGCTGGCTGGTTTCCCACAGTGCCGTATATCTGCATCCTATATATAATGAATAGAGGTGGACATCATGTTTCTGTGCGATGGGTCTTCAGGCTTATACAGCTGTCAGCTATTATATGCTTGATTGAGTTGCTATAGTGTTTATGAAGTGTCAGCTTTCCTATCCTCCTTCCTATACATTAACCGTGTTTTCCCTCCATGCAATGGTCATGCTGAAAAATCTTGGAGCGACTCCGTTAAACTGCTGCTATGACAGTATAACAGCAGCCATGCTGAGTTTACTGGCATATGGGTTTAACATTTTACTGACTGAAAGCTTTGCAGACAAAATTATACTCCTAGATTAAGGTGTCGCTCTATGTCTGTGCTGTAGAAAATAATGCTTAACAGCGTCTGACTGATACATTGGCCACAGAAGTCATTAAGAAATTGCTGTACGGAGATGCCAAAGATGTGTTTGAGGAAATTTAAAAAGGGCGTCACCATTAAATAGTTTATCCTTTAGAGAGAATCTCCACATTTTTTAAAGAATCCACATCAAAAATGCTTATGTTAAAAAATTGATGTTATTTCTTTTTTTTATTTGATTGCTTAAGCTATTTTAGTTCAATGCAGACTTTAAAATCAGGGACAGAGTGGAATGTCAAGGCATTGTTCCAAAACTAGATGACAATGTCATGCTTCCAGGCAGTGCTGTGTACATATAGATATAAAGAACATTTATTATTATTCCAGTCTGCTCCATATTGTTATTACATTACCTAAAATGAGAAACACGTCAGCTCAAACAGACATAACCTACAAAAGACGCAGCTCCGACATGGGCTGTAAGACGCTTCAACAACATACCATATCTTCACCTAAAATTGTATGAGATGGACAAACTCGAAAACTCCATTCCTCATTAAGGAGATAGCTGTCTTTATCTGTATAAAACTGACATCACCGGATTGACTTAACTACCACAAAAGCTCTGTAAGATTATATTGTAAATTCAGTTTTGGGCAGGGTGGACTTTACCATTAGGAAATGTGGGTAACTGCCCAGGGCCCCAAAGAGCTATAATCTTATTATGATGCTTAGATATGAAAAATATTTAATTATGTTACTCAACTAACTCATTGTATCATGAAATAAGTTACAAAAGGTCCCCAAGCAATTCAAAACATGAAACTGTGTTCTCCTACATTTACCTGACAGATTAATGTTAGTGGCTATGTTGCAGATTCAAATTTTACTCACAAAATATAACAAATAAAAGTACTGATGCATTATTTTTCTTATAGCATTAAACTGTCCAGTATTATATAAATTAGTCAGAATTAAATATCCACATTGAACAGCCATTAAGTAAATTTAAGTACATTGTGCTAATAATTCCTTTCATTCACTGGTGCAATGTGCAGGATTTTGCGGCATCTAGTGGTGAAGATGCAAACTGCAACAAAACACAAGGACTCTTATATTAAGGGGATTATACACTAATATGAACATACCTATTAATATTATATCAATTTTTTGCCAAGTTCATTTCACTAAATGACACTAAATTCACATATACTGCAGCTTTAAGTAAAAAATATGTACACAGGACTTTTACTCTTACTGTGTGGCATTAATAGTTTTAGTGATTCTTCTACCACTGCCAATCCCAACATTCCCAGTTAGGGATAGGGTGAGAAGTATAGCAAGACGGTGTTAATCTGAGGCCCCCAAATCACTAAATCCGCCACTGGCTTATATTGTCTCTGTGACAGACTGGGTGTATCCTCCATGCTAAACACAGACGGTTATGAATGAATGAATGAATGGATGGGCGGATGGATGGGATTTTCCTTGTATATTCTTACATTAGCCAGGATGTTGGTTCATTCTCAGCAAAAAAAAATCGCATTTCTCTAATAATTCATTCAGATCTGGCCTCTGCTGCGCTGCAAAATAAACCCTCCTGACAGATTAGAGACTGGCCTCTGCCTTGTTGTTACCTCGGTGAGGGTCTGCGTCACCGACATGCAGCCACCAGAAAACAGCATGACAGCTGGATATGATCAAAAAAAAAAAAAAAACCCAGCTGGTGAGGAGCTATTAATGGTCAGCAGCGTGATGTCGGTGGAGACCTTCCCCACGCCTCTGACTCGCATCCCTGACAGGTGCTTGAGCCGTGACCGTCTCAGCTACAACCAACCACCGAGAGTTCAACGCTACAATATATATATGACTTCATAAACATATAGGCATATTTATAGATACATAAAATGTGTTTATATATTTATAGCGGGAGAGGGACATAAATATGTATAATAATGATTAAGAAGATGAAGGAGCTGATGTAGTTACCGCTGAAGACCATGGCCGCAGAGGCTCCCATCACGGCGAAGAAAGGCGAGTACTCGGGGCTCTCCTCAGAAGAAGACATTCTCGCACTTTTCACGGGGAGATACAGCTACAAAGCAGGCTGTCTTAAGTTTACCCTTTTCCCACCGTCAGCTATGGACAGGTTAAATCACCGAGCGAGGAGAAGCGATTACGTCCCTGTCTGTAGAGAGTACCGGTGGAGAAGGGGGGAAAATGGCGAAACGGAAAAAATCACGTGACCATCCATCGCGGAAGGATCCACCTGCGCGGACCCGGGGATGCTCGATATGAGCACACTTTAAATATCTAACCTCTGTTGTTTATTACACCGTGATAATCATTGTAGAAATAACTCTGATTTGATATTGATTTTCCCAGCTGTTATATATGACAGAAATGTGTAATATCCTAGTATATGATGAGATTAGTTTGTTCTGTTTGTAATGTGGTACGATCTGCTGCAAGTGCACTGCCTGCAGTTGAAACGCTTGTAGTCACCACACGCTGGCGTATTAAATATTAGGTGCCAAATAGATATTTGTACAATAAACCACAAACACCTGCGCTTTCACGACATGCTAAAAATACATCTACAAATACATGGTATGATCTAGAGGCGACCAGATAACAGAGTCGTGACAACACATCCATCATATATGTCTCCATCCTGCTGTACAGGACAGTGTGTGCCTGAGGTATGTTGTTCTTACAATGGAAACATCATTTAAATCAACATTAGACACCCTCCAGCTGTCAGACAAACTAAGACAGGCCTGATTGTTTATCCTTGAAGCAAATTGTCCCTGAGCAACCTTTGTCAAGGTGACACTGTGAAATGGAAATGGGTGTTTTTGATGTTAGCTAAAGGGACATTTCACCTCAAAATTCACCTCAGAACATTTTTTCCTTCCTCTGGAAAGATTTTAGAGCATTGACTGCATGTAGTCCTGTGTGCGTGCGTGGGGGGGGGGTTTTGTGTTTTAAAAAAAAAAAAAAAGTTTATTTACATTTTTACCAGATCATATTTTGTTCCTAATTGTGTATTTTCCCCACAGCATCCCTCAGGGAGTCTTGATAGTTATCACAGCTGGTTTCTATCCTGAGAGGAAGGAGGTATTTTGCGTAAGAACAACATGTCATGGTTTTTGTCTTGGCTTGCTTTTGAAGTTTTGTTAAAGTTTTTCCATACAGTCAAAAATACAGGGCAGTATCATCAAACTGAGAGTCAAGAGCTCTGGGAAAAGGCTTTTTCTATACATTTGTATCATTATGAATTAGAATATTACACTAGAAAATTGTTTACGGTTTTGTTTTTGGTTGCTTGGCAAGGCACCAAATTTCCCCCTGCTTTGCAATAACTAAACATAATAAATTCATGTAGGACTAAATTAGATGCAAATGGGAACATTGTAAAGGAAATCATTAAATTCACGAGAGTTAAAATAGATTAAAATAAACTGAGATAATTAATAGACCAAAGATAAATAAATGGCAAATTGTGATTTCTTAGATACACATTCTGTATACTGGAAATAGAAAATACATGCATATCATTGATACTCGGCCAATTTTATAAGCTTTATTTATATTCATTTTTTGGCAGGTTGAGTTTTTTATCAGTCTTCAATCCCCAAATTAGATTTCTTCCCAGACTCAAGCAGTATTGACCACGTTACTAATTACACCTATAATATGTAATTCCAGTGACCTTCCAGCTCCAACACTTACATAAGGCTTATCAGGGTTTTTCATAAATTGTCTAAGATGGGTCCAAATTAAAGTTCTCAATTTCATTTTTTTCGTAAGTTTCCCCCAGTTGTATGATCTAAAACTAACTAAAATGTCAAAAATGGGCCGACACTCTTGCATTTCCCCAAACACTTATAATCATAATTAATACAATTCAGTATACTAGGTGGACAAAAGGAAGTGTACCATGTAGAACAGCTGACATGTATGCAGCAACATATTACGCAAGATATCCTCTCTCTCATTAACTCTTTCCTCCGATTTCCTCTTTAGCAAACTTCTTCAGCTGTCTCATGCAAATGTATTTAAACAGTCAATTTTTGTAGATTGAAAAGTGAAAGCAGAACAGACGGCTGAAAATGTTCTGCATACACATGACTGTCAGCAATCTTTCCACCCTGTGTTATTTAAAAGAGGTATTAGTTCTGGTCAGACCTCATTCATGTGACCCGCTCTGGCTCCAAGTAACCACCATTCCCATACTGCAAGAGAAGAATACCTATTATTTTCTATATGAATCGTCACATTTCTGTAATCGTCATAATCATTACTTTGTTGTTTGAATATAATGGCCTGTTGTGGAACAACTTTAGTGCACCACAAATCCTCAAGTTTAATTTTGAGAAGATACATAAAAGGGCTTTCTTTTTATTTGCTGTCTGTGCTTTGAAAACATTTAACAAGTTGAATAAAAGTAATATTAGAGCAAATAAACTGTCAGTAAATAAACAAATTACAGAATGTTTTCTTTTCTGCATTTGTTTTTTGTGCAAGACAACAAATTCACTTGTTTTATAATCTGCCAATGAGAACTTTTACTCAGGAAACATATTTTAATGGACAGAACAGATTTGCAAAAATACCAAAAAGAACTAGTAGCTAATTCTATATTTTACATGTCAGAATAATGTAACAATGTTAGAATAATACATCTAAAATGTGTTTATATAACATTTTAGTTTATTACAAGCTCTGATATACCTTCTGTTGTTTTTTTTGCACGAAATGAATTGAACTGTATTATTTGCAGCAGTCTAATATGACCTGCAGGGTATCTCGCACATTTATAATTTCATTTATAAATGATATTTTGATATAATTTTAAGTACCAATATTCCTACAATCTAACAGTACCAACATCACCATCTGCTGGCTGATTTGCAGACCAGTCAGAGCACTCAGTTGGATTTTTATCTGCCTATAAATGAGAGCTCTGCAAATGTTAATAAATGTTTTCATCTTAAATTACAGTTGAAACAAATTGTGAACTTGAAAAGTTGATTTCAACACAGTTTCATCACATTCACCAGCAATACCTCATTAAAGAGGAAGTTAAAAAATCATGTGGCGATAATTAGAGTATCATGCAAAAAGTCCTCTTTACTCAAGTATCTCTATTCCTTACGAGGTACGTGAGTAACTTAAGAAAAGCATCTGTTGCAAAAGAAAACTGCACTGCACATGTTACAGACACACTGTATTTTAATGAAAGATCAGGTTAAAATAATACACTTTAATGAAAGAAGCAGACATTAAAAATCACCATAAATATGCTACATAATCCTAATCACAACTGAGTAAATGTATCTGTAAGGGCAGCTCAGTGTTAGGCTATACACAAACACATGGAGGATAGATCTCATCAGCATTAAGTAAAACTGTGCAGTGGAAACTCTAGATGTGAACCCCGGATTCATTTTTTCTCAACACCGTCCAGTTTACAACTCCTCAGCACGCACACACACACACACACGTTTGTCTTTATATCCTTTTGAGTACTCATTGGCATTACCTAACCCCTTAGCCTAACTTTAACCATCACAACTAAGTGTCTAAACCCAGCCTTACCCTAAACTCAGTTCTAATGTTAAAACCTTAAAACCAAGGCTTAACACACGTCTTGCACTTTGAAGTTGTGAGGACCTGCCAAAATGTCCTCACAACGCTGGTTTTGAACAGAAATTGGTTCTCTCAAAGATAGAAAGACATGCATGTGCGTACACACACACACACACACACACACACACACACTAAAATGTATACCTACAAACAGAACTCACTCATAGTCCAGCTGTATGAATTCTTGCAGGATACTTTTGCGGGCTTTAAACATTACTAATTCAACACCCTGATTGCTTTTGGCAAAATACGAACAAGTATTTTTGATCTGACAATAAAAACATCAATTTCATTGATAGATAATAAAAAAACAAGTCCTCCCACTGCTCTAAGCATTCCCATACACTTGGATCACTGGAAATAATAAGAAATGGGTTATACTACTTTTCTCGGTTTGGGCCAGACACATCTAAGTGTGCACCTTAAACTCTAAAGGAAAACCCAAATACTTTGTGTAAGAATGCCATATTATCTGACTTGCACTGGCCTCACCGCCACAGAGCGAGACTCTCTTGGTGGTCGCTGATATCACTCAAACACACGCTTAAAAATCCACAGACACACAGACACACACACACACACACACACACACACACACACACACACACACACACACACACACACACACACACACACACACACACACACACACACACACACACACACAAACACACACACACACACACACACACACACAGACAGACAGACAGAGAGAGAGTGCCTGTGTGCCTGTGTGACTTTGTCTCCCAGTCTTTCACACACAAACCCTGCACTCATTCACTCCATGTCCCAGCACAACTAGCAATTGGGATAGCAGTATCAGCAAATGTGTTGTCGTGGCTGCTGGAGACACATGAAGAACAGAAAAAGATAAGGCATCACATGCTATTCTTGGCAAAGCCGTACGAAGTGAAAGTGTGGCACAGCGATGGCTCATACGCGGGATGAGGAAGCTACACTGGAACCCTTGTAAAGTCGAAGGGGATGCAACTTTGAAAAAAGTCATGAAGAAAGATGGAGATTTCCCTCTCAGTCCCAGCCGTTGTCCTTTATCATGTGGGACAGCTCGATGATGTACTTCCCTTCCTTGTACTTCTGACTCAGCTCAAAGGCCTGTTCCTGCAGGTGGGAAGCACATCAGGGTTGTTAGAAGAAGATTTTGCTAGTTTTTCATAAATATTGACTCCTGTATGTAGCACTGTGCTTCCTCTAACATTTCAAACTATAGTCTTTATTCCTGTAATCTGCAATAATATCAAATTGGCAGTAACTTTAAAATACCCAGCATCTTATTTGCAGGTGTACTTACATATTTCCAGCCCAGCGTGGTGTGGCAGTTTTCACAGTAGATATCGGCCACGGCGTGAAGTCCTGTGAGCAGCAGCCTCTCCTCCGCAGGACCACAGCCAACGTTCACCCTAAAACCAGACAACCGAACCATCAAACAACAACTCCTGTCTGATTTATGGGGGGGGGGGGTTCACAATGACAGTACAGACAGACCTTTTTCCAAACACTACAAGATCTTTTAAAGTTCATGAAACAGTCATGGGAAGAGCGTTTTTCCAAACAATACAGCGTTTCAGAGTTTCATCTAAACTGATCAAGCTTTAAATTGAATAGATGCTGATGAATTTAAGATTAAGTGCTGAACTAATCTTGACTGGGGGCCCTCAGATCTTACAGCGAGAGCCTGACCTACTAACCCAAGAGGAGCATGACTAAAGTGAACTCACCCAACTTCAAGGTCCACTCTGTAGCTAATCAAATCATGTGTTGACAATGAGGCTTGTGCAAACATGTCTGATTCTAGGAATTTGTTTTCAGAGGGCGCCAGACTATTTCAGTGATGAGATGCAGGGAAAACAATAAATTCATGAGCATATTTCTGTACCTACAACCTATCAAGACACTTAAGTGGGCAACTAATCTTATCTGAAAAGTCTTGATATCAATGATTAATACTTCAGTAAGGCCTTTGGAAAGAGGTGATGGTAATTCTAACACTAACTGCCTGAAAATCGCTTTAGGGCGAATGAATCCTGATCAACAATACGCCTGATAACCAGAGATAAGAATAGTCACGTAGTTGTGAGGTATAATTTTAAAACAAAATACTCACACAGAGTTGAAGAGGTAGGCCCGGCCCTGACTGCCTTGGAAAGACTAGGAGACATGGAGGAAAGAAAACAACACTTGACATGTAGTTCACAAACACAACATGAGGTTTATTTATTGACTGTGATTTTTCCAGCTTTACTAAATATTTCCAAAATGAAGCATTGAGAAACCTCTTATTATATTGTTAATGTTATGTTGAAGTTTTGACATACTTCACATAATGATAGAAAATTGTCTTAGGTTAGGAGCTCACAAATGTCATTAAAACCCACAGCCATGAAAGACTTATATAAGATTACATTAAAACACAAACAATTCCATAAATAGATGAGAGCAAGTGTGCATTAAAAGTAGTGACAGTCTTTGGCCTTGTTTAAAATGGACATTGCAGTGGGAATAAAAGAGTTGTTGTACGGTCTCTTTTTGGCCAGAGGTGCTGCTGTCTGATGAGAGTAGCTGAACATAGTGGTGAAGGAGATGTTAAGGGTCCTTAGTGATGGAGTCTGCCTTTCTTTTTACTGTGTGACTGTAGGTCTGGGAGTCAGGTTTAAGTGGTGCCGGTGACTTTAGTTGCATGCTTGATGATTCTCATGAGGGTTTTTTTTTCTTGTTTTTTTCTCTTTGAGGAAGTTCTACCACAATGCAATATTGAGTGTGAAGATGATTTGATGAGTGAAGTGTGAAGGACAGGTGGTGGTCGATCTCAGTGTCCAGGTACTTAACACTAGAACTGTGATTGGGTAAAATGTACCCTTACATGAAATACATTTACTTCAACACAGTTTATGTTTAAACATTTTAAGTTGCTAGGCAACGGCATCTGACAATTACATCAAGTCATACTTAAAGTATAGAATGACCTGGAAAAAAAAACCACTCACAGAGTAGAACTTATTTTTATTTAATTGATTATTCATTCAATTTGTTTTGCCATGTTACCGTTTACTGTTAATGGGCTATTTAGCTTAATCTGCCCGAGGTCTTACCCTGTTTTTATGAATGAAACCAAAAGAGAAATACATATGTGTTATCATGTTATAAATTTAAAAAAAGCTTTAATGGTTACCTCTAGTGTCTTGGTGATGTTCTCTTAATTAACAATTAGGTGAAATTGTGTAGCTTTGTCAATTTAGTTGCAACATTAAATAAGAGCTGGTTGTTTATTATTATTATGGCTCATTATTATTTAGGCCAATTTGGTCATTTAAATAGCATGGGTTATATTATGTGATGAATGTTTTCTAATAATATCACACCACCAAAATATGCAAATATTTCCATTTAGCACCCATTTTCATTGTCATTTTAGACTGATTAAATACTGACGTTAAAAATATTTAGATTATGAAACAATAGGTTATGATTAATAAGACTTATTTCATGACTTCAGACATTTTTTTGTGAGGACAACTCCTAAATCCAATGACAGAGTGCATTTTTTAGTATAAGAAATTCAATAGCCAGTAAGCTCCTGCCAGTTTTAGGCACACAGCGACCTCTGGCAGTTCTAGTGTTTAAGATCTCAGATGTTTCATACCAGTTTTCCCAGTCCCTCCTACTTCCTAATCAAGATGAGAGCCATGTAGTGATGTCCGAGTCAACTGAAATGAAATGAAAAGGACGACAGCATACTGACCTTGGAAATAAGATCGTCATGGTTGGCCAGATGGGCGCGGCAGTGCACACAGCTGTAGCGACGGTGGCACGAGTCCAGGTAAGCCTGGAACGTTTTGGCCTTTGTCAACTTCACCATGTCTGAGGAGAAAGACAGCAGGATGGTACTTGAATGTTGTGCATGGTGTTAGAGATGGAGGTATACAGGCTGGGACTCCTGATACATGCAGATCAATCAGGTGACTGGCTGGTTGTTCTCTTTTTTTAAAAATTTTAATAACTTTACTCTTATCAGCAAGGAAGTCAAGAACATCACACACACCGACAGGGTTTACAACAACTTCTTACACATTTAATTAAAGCAATAAGACACTATAGAATTTTATCCGAAAGTTACCTGAGCTGACCTATCTTCATAAACTATAGTACTGTATCAATCAGGCCATTTACTGATCAGATAACAAGTTCCCAACAATCAATTTGTTTTTGTCAAATGATCTGCTTGTTTAAGTTTAACAAATGATTTGCTGCTTTTGTTTCCTTCGCTCCATGAACAGAATATAAAAACTAAGAAATGTTAAAAGAAAACTTTGAGCTCTAGGAACTTCTGAATCTGACCATGTTATAGATCAAGTTGATTAAAGGAATAGAGACAAAACAAAGACAACACTTTATATATAGACATTGTATAAGTAAGAGATTGAAAAGTTCAACTCATAATTGCCATACAGTGTGTCAACATTATGATAGTTTTTGACTTCCTATGTTAGGTCTGACCTAATACCTCATCACTTTGACTTAAAAGTAGAAAACTTATAGACATAATTCACAATTCATCTTGCTATTTAGTTTGTTTTCTTGGCAGAAAAAGGCTTCCATAGCAGTAGAGAGATGAATGTGTGTTGCCAGCAGCACTTGAAAACAAACAGCCTAACTGTGCTGTAGTCATGCATTTATTCATATCTGTCTGTCACTATTCAGAATCAGACGCACTTAATAAAAGTAACATTTGACATAACATTTATGTTCACAGACTGACTCGATAAGTTGAGTTACCCCCTGGCAGATTGGTTTATCGTGTAGCTTGCTTCCTGGTTCATAATAGCTTGCACAAACAATCCTCTCCTCTCCTCGCTTCATTAGAGGAAACCAGTAACCCAAATTCAGGCCCTGCTGGCAACGTGTGCTGCACCGTTTCTGTACTTTCCAGCACTGGTGGTCACCGTTTGTCTGTCAGTCGCTACATAATGAAACAAAAACGGCCTGACACATCTGTCAGCTGCAGGACGAGTCGGCCCCACTAGCTCTGACCTAGCTTTGCGTGTTTTTTTTTTGTTATTTTTTTTACAGCACAGTCACAACATGCAGCGGCTAACAGTGGCTCAGATGCGCAGTGCAGGATTTTCTCCTGGTCTTACCTGATAATACCGAGGCTCTTCCACAGATAGTCTTCAAAGCATCCGATGAAAGCAGGTATGTGGTCAGGTTTAAGGTTTAGGACTCGGTGCAGCAGTCGACCACGCCACGCTGACGGCTCGGACAATAAAGACAGACAGCCTCCGGTTTGTGCTCCCGTTTTTCACCCGCGTTTCTCTCTCTCTGTGTGTTTTTTTTTTTTTTTTTTTTTAACGTTAAACCACCTCTCAAAGTTTCCTCCGCGGCACTTCGTTAAAACGGGAGCAGGAATCCGACAATGCTGGCAGACTGACAGGATTGTGTGCGGCGGCCCCGGCGGGACTAAGATGTGGTTTGTTTATGAAAACACGCAGAGGAGGAAGTCCGAAGCGCGTCAGTGAGCGCAAAACAAATCCCTGTCCACCAATCAGAGCCCAGCAGTGACGTCGAGAATGTGGGTCAACCAATCAGAATCGACTTCACATGAGCTCTTTGTGGCTATCTGTTTAGTTGCTGGTAGAGCTCCATAAATGCAGTTAATGGCTTATCATTTCCTGCTTGTGGGTTTTTGGGATACATTTCCCACTGTAGACTTGCTGCAAACTGCAACTGACTAACTGTACAAGAATGTAAGGTTGTTTGATTCAGGAAAAGTTTGAATATCCTTGGTCATGACAGGAAGGATAGGGGAGTTGCTTTGGTTTCTTAATGTATTTGAATGTCTGACTTGAGGTTGTCTGTTTGCTTTCCTCCTCAGTGCATGTGCATGTGGACTTTCTGACATCCTGCAGCCAGAGGGAATATTCCTCAAAGACACTTTCACTAACCCATAAACAAACTGTAAAATGCATATATAAGGAAGTCTGTGCATGTATTTGTGTTTTTCACTATATTCTTGTGTGTTCATTATGTATGTAGCCAATTGTTATGGATGTTTTGTGCGTTTTATGTAACTTGGGATCAGACCAAACCTTTTCGGCCAGAAACTGCTTTATGTGTTAATTTTTATTTATTTTTATTTTTGTTTTTCCCTTTTGGCTTGTCACTAGTTCTGGTTGAGATGAAGGACAAGGAATGGGAACATATGATTGTTTGTTATGTTTGTACATGTGTACATTTTATAGACTCATTTAACTAGAGGCTGCAACAGTTAGTTCATTAATCAATTAGTTGCCAATTACTTTGATAATAGATTCATCATTTGAGTAACTTTTCAAGAAAAACTGTCCAAATTCTCAGATTCCAGCTTCTCAAATGTTATCTTCTGGTTTATTGAGTTTTTTATGACAGTAAACTGAACATCTCTGGGTTGTTGGCTGTTTGCCAGGAAAAAACAACATTTTAGTAAGCAAACAACATTGAATAATTGAGAACATAACCGTTAGTTGGAGTCCTACATTCAACTGCTGTACTGCATTTTCTATCTACATATTTTAATGCATTTGCATGAATGTAAACTCCACTTAATATCAATAAACATACAAGACATGCTGACATGACTTTGGTGTCCTATTGGCTTCCTTTCTCTGTTGGTTGACTGGAAGCAGACCTTTGCTCTTTGCACCTATTGTATTAATGACTTCACTGATCCACTTATATTCCATTAACTCACTCGTCACATTGTAAGGCATTGCCAACCAGGTCAGAAAAATACAGTCTTTGTTTCACCAACAGACTGGTTGATTATTATCACAGCAGTGTGGCTGGACTTTGACCGTGGCCTGGGAAAACAAGGACACAGGTGAGGTCTACTGCACATGTAAACCCTTCATTTGTATGCACATATATTGTAGATGAGATACCATATTAAAAACAGATGCACAGCAAAGTCTAGATACTACATCAGTATGTGTATCCATGGAACCAATAGTCTTGTCCTTATATGATCTTTTTGTGTTTATCTTAATACCTCATAAATGCAAATTAAGCATACATGTGAGTGAATTTTACCTGATTTGTTAAATCCCACTAATCATATAATGGCAGGAAATAGTATGAGACACAGTCAAAACAATGTCACATTTACTCTCTTATCAACACATTAGGTTATCAGGTCACGTGGTCAAGCTGGTTAAATATTCACCATAGCAAAAGTTAGATTTGTTTTGAGAAAAATCAATGGCTGTTTCTTCTGGGCGGTGTCTGGAATGATTGTGGGTGGAGGTCATACAAATGAACCTCAAACAAGTCATTTAATCAACAGTGATTAAGATTTGTTTAACAAAAAGTTTACCGATAGTTCAGACCAACAAGTCTTTTCAGTAATCTTGTCACAGCCAAGGAAATGAGTCTCACACACCACTTCTGCAATCACATTTTTATTTATTTTGAAATCAATTATGAGAATCAGCAAAAGTTCATATTGTGAAAAAAAGAAGAAAAAAAGAAGGGGGAAAAAGAACAAAACAATAATAATGAAAGCAAAACAAAACCCTACCCCCTGTGGTTCCCCTCCCTCCCGTCCTCCCCCACGCATCTACCCTAGGATCCATTGGACTGGAGTCCCAGTCGCCTCAATGACACAAAGTACAAGTTGAATCAGTGGTCACTTTCATTATACAAAGCTTTCTGGGAGTTAAATACGCTTCATGAATAAAATTCTAATGAATTTGCAGATGATCAGGGTTTCTGGAGGCTATTAAAATGTTAGACCAGACTTTATGTCAATCAAATATCAGTCCAGATCTGGAAAATCGGCTCTCCATAAAGCACCTAATGCCAGGGGCCTGTAAGCATGCTTTGAAATGAACAAATACATATTAGAAACCACTTGTGCCTCTAATGCAATGTATGGTTTTATGAAGTGAATTTAATGGAAGAAGACTTTAACATGGAACTCCACTGGCTTTTAGAGCCAACTGTAATTGCAAATAAAATAAATAAGAGCAGCACAGTAGATTACATTTCCAAAGATCTTGGAAAGAACCTAGGCCTTCATATCCATAAATGTCTGAGAGTACATGGATGCCTCTCTCCCAAAACTGCAAAAACTGTATCGGCTGGTTCCCAATCAGTAGTCTCGGATTATTAAATAATGGGAAATTAGATTTCCAAGACGCAACCTCTCCACTGATCTCCATACAGGGAGCATTTGAGGGAGCATTCTCTCTCCTATTCTTCCTCTCTCTCCTTTCTACCCAAACCGGTCGAGGCAGATGGCTGCCCACTTTGAGCCTGGTTCTGCCTGAGGTTTCTTCCTGTTAAAAGGTAGTTTTTTTTTGCTAAGTGCTTGCTCATGTGGGAATGTTGGGTCTCTTTAAAATTAAAACCTGAAGAGTACGGTTTAGAACCTGCTCTATGTGTAAAGTGCCTTGAGATAACTTTGTTGTGATTTGGCGCTATACAAATAAACATTGATTGATTGATTGATTGATTGATAATATGACCATAGTTACGATAGCATGGAGTGAAGGGCAGATTCAAATATAAAAGATCCTGGAGGGAGTAAGGACACCAGACTCTTCTCCAAGGCACGCTACAACACCCTTGCATTGGTGTCAAGCAGGTCAGCAGGGTTTAAGTGTAAAAGCCCTGTAGCAATGTTTGAAATTAGGAAGAGACAGACCCCCAACCTGCCTCTCCCACTACATAGTTGAAAGTTTAATGCATGGTTGCTTGCCTCACCATAAGAACTGCTACTACTACTGTACTGCTTTTGCTTTGTCTGTCAAAGCACGTTGTAAACTTTGTTTTTAAAGGTGCTATAGAAATAAAGTTATTATTATTATCATTATTTTATTATTAATGTCTGTATAGAAGGAAACATTTCTACACCCAAATAAGTAAAATTATTGACTGGAACAGACTTGGACAGGTAGAGAGACAGATTGTTTCAGTGGTAATAAAGCCGTTTTCTGCTATATATTTTAAGTACAGAAAACGTATATATTGGTCAAAAATGATTAGTATGCGTGGGATACATTGATTAGTGTCATTGATGCATAATAACATATCATCTGCATATGACGAAATGTGGTGGTGGGTGCCATTATTAGAAATCAGTGATAGAAGCAGCTCTAGCGAAAGCACAGCCAACAATCAGCTTAGCGGGCAGCCTTTTCTCGAACCTCTTACAATGGAAAATGGAGGGGAGCAGTTCTTGCCTATAAGCAACTTTGCTATTTGATCTCACGCATCATTTATATTTACTTTTCTCTTAAAGTCTTGCTATCTTCTTTTTTTAAAAGTAGGTATTATGATCGGATGATTATGGAAGTCACTCCTGATTTCTATTTCTGCGAAAATAATCTGAAAGAAGAGTTGGGTAGTCAGTCATCACTCCTGTGGCCCCGAGGTCAAGCGCTGCCTTTATGTCTTCGTCTGTGTTGCACACAAACAAATGCACCTGCAATCACAGACATGACTGTTCAAGTTCAAATCATACATTTCACTGTTTCTCTGTCATCCTTCCTGCAATTTTGAGCATTGTATTATTGAAACATACAGAAAACAGCACTTATACTAACATATGCAATGGATTTATGCACTTTGCACATTTTTTGTTTTTTATGTTAACGCATTATATCATGGAGTGTGGCGCTCTTCTGGAGGAAATCTTACCCCTCTGTGTTTAAATGGATGATACTGAGAGGACCTTTTCTTGGAAGCACTACCTCATAATGTGTTATTCAAGTGTTCAGATGTGGTGAGGCCCTCAGCAACTGATAAGGCCACAGCATATGACTTCAATTGTTTTCATGCTCAAACTATTCAGTGACCACTCATGGCCTGACGATGGGGGTGATCTCATCCCGCCAGAGATTAGTCACATCAGGACAAAGATGATGCTGTGTGAGCTTTACTGTTTGTCTTTGCTGAAGCATTTCCTGAGTTAAACCATGATGTTTTAGTGTTAAATTAAATCCTACAGTTGACATACAGGTTTTCGGGCTTGAAAGTGTCTTTGTTGTATGTGGAGATTAGAACAGTGTAAGGTTTTTGCATCCACTGATACTGATCAATGACGACATCTTCAGATAAAGGGTTTAGGAAGATAAATACAAATCTCAGTTCCCCTGTGGAGGAGCAAAGTATTTCAACACTTTTTTCTAATGATATGGTGTGTTCCCTTTTTTACTTAACCTTTTCATATTTCACAACCCCTGTTTTCTAGGCATCCCTGTCACTTTAAAAACTTTGCATTTAGGTATGTAGTATATTTATGATAATGATGTCATACCTGAATTCCACGGTCTTCTAGGTGCTTAAAGAGACTCTTCCTCATAGTTATTCTGGAATGACAGCATAAAAAATGCATTAAAAATTGAGTGTTTTATATAAACTGAAGTTTAAAAAGAAGTACTATAGTATGTTTTTGCATGAAGTTGAGTTTGCTTTTATATAAACTGCTTCGCTACTCCCCAAAATGTTGCAACTCATAGATTAACTGCTGTATATTTAGTTTGAGTAAGATAAAGGCTTTTTTTGATATGTATGTATTGACTGTGTAAAAGTTTTAGACACTTTAGATGTTTTAGATTCTTATCCATAATGCAGTACCATCAGGGAGGCATCTTATCCGTCTCAAATTCATCCTGCAACATGACAATGACCCCAAACACACAGCCAAAGTAAAAAAGAACTATCTTCAGCAACAAGAAGAACAAAGAGTCCTGTAACAGATGATATGCCCACCACAGAGACCTAAACTCAACATCATGCATTCAGTCTAAGATCAAATGAAGAGACAGAAGCAGCTGAGACATCTAAATCCACAGAAGAACAACTGTGGCAACTTCAGCATCACTCACTTTTCTACCAAATAGATGAAGAGTCTGTTCCTCAAGATTGGTCTCTCAGCAATGTATGTCCTGCCACACACAGAGAAAGAGAGATACAATAGACACATTCACACTGTGACACATTTATCTTACACGTAACATAAGATTAAGAAAAAACCTGAAGGGATAAAACCACACAAAACTCTGAGCATAGACATAAAGAGAAGTGGGTTATAGTTTGAGTAGAAATGAAAGTAAAAGTGCTGCTGTGATTTTAAGGAGGGAGTATGAACACACACAAGTCTGCAGCCACACCTGTTGAAGATGCTCATCAGGTAGAACTGCAATAAATCTTCTTTCAGTTGCACAAAGGGTAGCAGGCCACTGTAGAAGAGCAGCAGAAGCAGCACGCCTCGGTTTAGACTGAAACCATGCGGCATGGAGTTGTTCTATGAGGAGAAGGAGAGACAGAGAGACTTATGAATACCAAAACTGCTACAGAAATAGTTTTTCTGAAAGTGGGGAGTGATGTTTGTCATTTGGTAGAATGATTCTACATGGGTAACTTTGTCTCCCCCAGGTGGTTCATGTACCATTTTGCAGCATTCGTTCATGATGCTGGAGCTCTCAGAGGCCCAGACGGTGATGTCCTCCCTGTTGTAGCGTTTAGTCAGATCAGACACCTGCAGACGGACGAGGGAGGGTCACAGATGAGTTATGAAGGTGAGACAGAATGACAAAGAAAGCGTACAACAAGAGAGACTCACAGCTGCACAGAAAATATTGATAAAAACACAAACATCTTAGGCATTTCTGTTTTTTACAGTGCAAATTGTGAGCAGGAGACATCAGTATAACTGCAGTGGACAAAATAGAGAGAGATGAGAACAGGTTAAGTCTCATATCAGACTTAATTAGTATATCAACTTCAAACAGAGCTACTTGTTACCCATTTTATGGAATAATTGTGATTATTGCTAGCTCTATTGCTTATTAAGTTAGTTTAACTTTTTTTTTTTTTAAATGTTTTTGTCTAATTTAGCCATGTTTTATTATCCTGATTTTCTTAAAAGTTATCTTAAACCTTTTGAGAAACACTTTTCATGTCAAATATTGTATCACAGTTTAAATGTTAGTTGTCAACATTTTTTCCCTTTGACTTTCTTTCATTTTCTAAGGAAACTGCTGAGATTGTGCTGTGGTCAGGGATGTTGTTTTTTTGGGTGTACAGGACCTTGTGTATCAGCTGACTGTTCTTCTCTTTGATCTCAATGGTAGCAGCAACCCTGGGGAACTTCCTATACACGTCCTCCAGCAAAGTAAACTTCCTGTCTGTACCAGTGCTGTAGTGACCTGAAGGATGGTAGGAGTTAAAAAGACGGTGACACATTGCATTCAAGCACACACGCACGGAAGCACACATGTATGAGATCACAGTCACTTATAGGGATTTAAAATATACTTCTATTTATTCCCTGGAGACTTTCCGTAATCTTCACCTAACCCTAACCGTAACCCAAAAATCAGCTGTCCCCTATTGGACAAACCATCTCTATTTAACTGGTCCTAAGTCAGACATTTGTCCGCGCAAGTAGCCTATGAAAGACCATACATAAACGCACACACACGCTTGTACTGACCCACTTCTTCATTACATGGCTTTTTGTTAATGATTGAGAATTAGAGAGTAGAGGGAGAAACTCACCTGTATAAAATAACACTGGCAGTCTTTCCTTATACAAAGGCAAATCCTAAAAGAGTTGACGAAGAAGAGAAGCGTAATTATGAAAATAAAAAACAAACAAACATTGTGATAATGATTATAACAGCAACCATGAAAAGAATAAACATATTTTAGGATAATCATCTATTCAAACTGAATTGCCACATGCACCATTGCTGTTCCAGTATATAAACACTCAGAAACTGTGTCTGAGGAATCATTTAGATGCACACAAAGAGCATAAGATTTACACAGATTACCGTGGATGAAAAAAAGTGTGCATACCAACACGGTGGGCAACAGAATAAACTAGAAAACCACCACTTGGACCATATATTGTCCTGACCAGTGCTGTGCGACCTTTGCCCTAACCAACAATCCTGCTGGATCTGTCCTCCCACCTGAAAATTGAGTGAGGAGATGGAGACGTCGTGGCCAGTCAGCCTCAACAGATTCTTATCATGTGACACTACCACATGCCCGTCACGTGTCATGAAACAGTCCATCTCCAGCATGTCTGTGCCCTCCTCCACCGCACTGGAGACAGAGGAAAAGATGCAGAAAATACATGAGAATCCATGCATTATTTTTGTAATAATACCTGAGTGCATTTGGAATCTTTTACAGCTTTTGTCAGAGCTGTAGGTCACCACTTGAGTTTGGTATACTCACTTTGTGAACGCCTCTATGGTGCTTTCTAATCTCTCTCCGCATCCTGGCAACAAACAGAGGAGTGAGGGTTCATGATGGCAGTAAAAAAGCCCCATTCAATCCCAAAATATAGAAAATATTCACACTGAGCCTCATTTTGTCTAACTTGTGTTGCTGTTAGCCCCTTTCTGAGAATATTCATGTTATTAGCGGTCTTATTTGCTCAGTATTCAGATATCTTGTAAAGATGTTGATACAGCCCTCCTCTTAACTGCAACACAAGAAGTGATTTTAAATTAGACACTTGTAATATATCCTCAAATCCTTTTTAAGGCCCTTAGAGGCTCTAACTCTTATAATAATAGTATCATACATTTGGAATGGTAAACACCCTCGGTTATGGAAAGCATTCTGTTTGATTTTGGATGCATTTCCACCTTGAATCCTGCGGTCTTAAGTTAACTATGAACATCATTTAATATTCCAATTCCCTCATAAATCCCGTCAATACTGTTGATACATCCTTCTGTGAACCTCATATCAAAAGGCACCTTGTCAAACCTCTACAACCGTATTTCAAAATTACACTGCCCCTCAATGGCAGCTATAAAGACTGTTTGGGGACAAGACCTAAATTCTGTTTACAGATGGCACATGGGACTCAATCCTTAATCAATACATTCCTCCATGTGCGCCCGACATGCACTCTCACAACTAAAGGTTTGTTTGTTTGTATTGTATTGTATTGTATTGTATTGTATCTACATATCTAAAACCAAATTAGCATAATGTACCCTGATGTTGACCTTACATGTGACAAATGTGCAACTGCCTCACTCTTTCACATGTACTGGGCGTGTCCCTCTTTGATTAAGTTTTGGACATCAGACTTCTGCATGTTCAAACCATTTCAGAAACCCTTCACTTCCAAACTGAGCCAAATCATTTCACTGCCATTTTTTAGCATTAAATGATCCAGATTAGATTTGCCTAAAGCAAAACTGAACATATTAGCTTTTACGTCATAACTGGTTTGACAAGCTATCTTACTTCAGTGGAAGGACTCTGCTCCTCCTTCCCACTCACACTGGATTAAAGACTGTGTGCCCGGTTTGAAACTAGAGAAAATCCGTTATACTACCCTAGGAACAGAGAACAAATTTTACAAAGTGTGACATTCCTTCTTGACACTCCTTGAGAAAACCCAGTACGGTAGTCTCCAAGTACATAATCCCCCTTCTTTTCTTCCTATTTCAATTATTATCTATATCTTTTTCTTGACATATTCTTTATATAAAATGTTTTTTCAATAAAAAGACCTTTAAAAAAAAAGTATTAGGATTCTGATTTCCCCTGGTAGTGTTTGTTGACTTTATATTTTCATTCCTTTCTTTATTTGCAGATTTTTTTTAATTATTTTTTTTAGCAGATATAACTTTTTTTTTTAAACTTTCACATCATAATCAAATGTTTTTTGTAATCATCAGAAATACTACAAAGGTTTTTCATGCAGAGTAATCCACAGGGCAACAATGTGCTTCTGATGAAAGTGAAAATGTGGATAAGTAAAACAGAAATGCTTAAATAAATAGTCTCTCTCTTCTGTTACTTCTTAGTCAATAATCCTTCTTGACAGCCCTGCTGAGTCAGGGATCTCTTCTTTTGACAGATGCCCACTTACCTCCTCTGTGTGAGATGTGTCTGGCAAAGAAGGCTGTGCGTTTCTTCCTGTGGAGAATGTGGGGGTTCTTCAGCAGGTACATCGAGGTGAGCGTGTATCCTCCCAGCGCCGGGAGGATGTAGTAGAAAAAACTGCTCATTCTCTTCACGGAGTCTCTGCAAAAACCTCACTGAGTATATTAGGACATTGACCAGCAAACAAAACTGGAAGAAAGGTGTGTACTAGCACGAATGTCCTTTGTGGTTCGAAAGACGTGTGCAGATCGAAAAGCTTGACTGAAGTCAACCTGTTAGTAACCTTGTTGTTCTGTCTTGCTTGTAAGATAAAAACTCGACAAACTGGTAAGACAGAAGACGCTAAGGTGTCACAATACAGAAATTCCCCACCTTTCCTCACCGGCAAATGTCCTTTTTAATCTTAGCAAAGACACACGTATCCTTCAGAGCTGTAAAATCAGTTAATGAAGCACCAGCTCATAACCCAGAGCTCACCTCACCTCAAGCTCTCTCTCTCTCTCTCACACTGGCCTCTCCCCTGCCTGTGGCAATAGGCATATTTCACCTCTTTACACTGCTTTTGTACAGCTGGGACACCAGTGTGCATGTCATACGAGGGGACTGCATGAAAAGTAGGGGATGCTGGCATGACTTCACCTACTTCCAAACTGCATGGAGAAGAAAAACAATTTTATTCCAATTGGATAATGCTGCTGTCAGGTGGAAACGTCATATTACATTTTGAACATACTAGGTTTGACTGTTTTGTCAGTTTGACAGCTGAGCATCTGATGATTGGTCAGTAGGTCACAATGTGATGTGGTAAGTTTCTATCAACTAGCGTGTGGGAAAATGGATCACTTAGCAGAAAATAAACAGCGCTAGCTGTAACAAAAAACCCAGTGGGGAAGCGAAAAGAAAGAAAAAGAAGGAAGAGAAAGAAGCTAATTCAATTTTTATAAAAATGTCACTTGAATAAAATCGTATTCGCAGAGGTCAAAACTTCAGCTACACTTGTAGTTTACAAGACACTGCATGCTTGCCAACACATTTCTAGGATTTATTTTATTCTGCTTCATTGTTGGGAGCGGGTAGTGCACTAAATTATCCTTATGATTAACCTCCAGCTGGTACAAAGTCAGGAAAATAAGAATTATTTACATTTATTCTGCTTTACAGCTATAATATGTAAATGTTCAGATTTCAGGTGAGTTGAAGAACGGACATAGTTTATAGCAGTGGGTTGGGCTGATAACTGGGAAAGACAAAGGCAGCACAGCAGGTTCCTTAGCCTGTGTATATTTGACAAAGGTGGTGTAAGATGTGAGTATGTGTGAACCCAAAGGTCAGAAATATGAAAACATTTTGGCATGCACACTCGCTATACATGCAGTACAAAGTCAGCAGAGTGAAGTACTGTATTGTTTGCATTCAATGGCAAAGCTGGATTGTGACAAACAATGGAGCGACAGGCCGAGTCTGCTCTGAAACGTTACAACACGTAATGTTTTCACTCCAGCGCAATGCAAAACTTTCCAGCGGTTTCTCATATTTGCAGCTTTTTGACACACAAAAGGATGTCGGTATCCCGGTCGATTTTAAACACGGATCATGGTTGCATACTTTTCTGTTTTCCTGCTCGTGCCGACATCAAGCACACATGCCTGCTGTCACCTTGTTAATGGTCAAACACTTTTGAAGGGAATTGTCAAGGCTGGAGGGGGAAGCCGTGCTGAGACATGTTGGCAAGAAAGATGGGAAAAGCTGTCGTGAAATGCCACGTAGTTGTTCATACAACTCTCAGCCTTACTTTGTTAGTTTTATTCCAAATTCAGTGACATCATCTTAGAAAACAAAAACAAAAAAATCATAAGAGGGGGGGAAAAATCACAAACAATCAGAACAGTATCAGGAAATTTTATTTAATTATATGTATATAATTCTGTTTCTTTGTTAATCGTTTAATTCATAATACCCATAGAATATACAGACTATAACCCTCAATAACTCATATCTCTTTGACAATCTACTTATATCTTCTTTTAAAATAATTCCTTATAAGATCTTGAAGGGGAAATCAAAGAAGAAAAAAAAAAAACATTTCAGAAGGTTGAAAACACGGCCAATAATAATTATCACGCCCATAAGAGAAATATGGAAGAAAAAAACAGAAATAAAAACATCCTAATAATAAAAAAAGATACAACTTTAACTCCCTTTTATGTAAAAAAAAAAAAAGAAAAAAAAGAAAATACATCAACTCACCAATATAACAACAATAGCAATAATAAGAACAGCCATTTAAAAACAACAATATCTGGAAACAGGCCTCATGACAGACAGGCCGTTAGACTCGTGGTTACCGTGTGAATGTATACGGTGCGCTTAAGTGCAACTTTCCACAAACACACAGATACACTCACACATGCTTGTTTTGCTATACATGTGAGGACCATCACCCCATAGCGTGTTGTGAGGACACCTCCTAGCAAAACCAACCAAAGTCAGTGTGTGTGTGCGTGTGTGTGTGTGAGAGAGTGTGTCAGGTGGATTGTGATCTTCTTGTTTCGTTCCCATGGTTACCCAAGTGAGATGTTTGGTCTGGTGGCAGGTAGTGGGCAGGGGGAAAAAATGGGAAAAAAAGAAAAAGCAAGCAGTGCCCGGCTGGCTTGAGGGCAAATATACATATGTAATGCGTACAAAATATCGGTGCGACTGAGTTGGTGAAAAAGAAACAATAAAAGCACAGGTAACGGCAGGGAGAGTGTCCAAGCTGTGAGGAAACAGTACACACTTTCAAAATACACACACACACATATGCATACACACACGAACAGGAGAAAGAGTCTTGGCTTTATGTTACTGATACACAAACGCTTGTACACAGACATAAATTACTGCAGACAAAAAAAAAAGCACACACACAGCAGGTGAAACTTAAAGCTTAGCGAACAGAGACAGGAAGGGAAAGACCGACCCGGATGACAAACAACAACAACAACAACCTCGATGGGGAGCGAGCGTGGCTTGAAAGACAAAGTGCAGGCGTGCTGATTGAGACGTGTGATGTGAGCGAGTTTCCAGCTTGTATGGCTGCCTGTGACTTGGATTTTCTGAGGAGGGAGGAGGAGGAAAACGGCAGCAGAAAAGTCAGTGATACGGGTTAGACGGTCTTCACCGAAGAACAGAAAGCAGGAGGAGGAAGAGTGAGGAGGAGGGGGAGAAGACAGCCCTTAGAGTAAAGCGTGGTGAGTGTTGGGAGGGTGAACAAAACAGTGAATTTCACCACATGCACCAAAAAGCCCCACACGCAGAGTGCTGGCTATATGGCTTCTGAGAGAAACAGCCTGTGAAGTTAAAAAAAAAAAGTGCTGCGAGAGGGTGAAGCCAGTGAGCGCTCCAGATCTGGGTCTACTCAGCATCACAGGCCTGCCCTGAGAGAGGATCCAGTGCATGTGTTGGTCCATTCTTTATACTGGTCCCAGTGCAACAGGCGAATATTAGTGCAGACTGAGCTGGACCCACACAGGTGGCGCTCCACCAAGCAGCACTTAAGTACAGTCACATCCAGAGCGAAGAGAAGGGTGGGGGGTGGGGGAGACAGAGACGGACAGGAACAATACACATGCCACTGTTAGCTTAGCACAGTTAGCCAGGCAGGCGTCCTCACAAGATCCTTGACCTATAGTGAACACATCACCTCGGCACTTTATCACCCACACTGAAGAAAAAAAACAACATCCAGCATGTTAACAAGTAGCCGGAAAAACACACAGGCTCGGGAGCACAAAAAGAAAACGAGCAGAAAGAAGGGGAAGGAATATATACACAAGCACGAAGTGATGATGGTTGCTTGGCTGTGGTTGGACTATTTTGTTTTTGATGACTCTGTAAGATGTAGAGTTTTCTCAGTAGTCGTAAAAGAGATGCAGTTCTTGTAAAGGGTCACTGAGTTGCGATGAGAGAGAGAGAGATCATGATCTGGAAATACTTGTTGGAAATTGCACTTGCTCTTCTGGAGAGAGGCCACTATGAATTCATTACATTTCTTTAGTTTTGGACCTTCACTGCCCGTTAAGTGCCAGCCTGCATTCACTTTAGACTTCACGCAGTTGTCCTGGTGAAAACGTTAGAAGATATGAACGCAGTACAAAAACAGGGTGGTGGTAGTATGACGAGGCTGATGCTGTCAAACAGGCCCATTTTCCAGAATAGGGGCTCCCTAGAAAATGCTAAATTAAGTGACATTTACGATTCAGGGGGTTTCAGGGCGATGGAGACAAACAGTCAGCTGTATTTGTTACAGGAATGTAATTTACTATGGGAATGTCACTCTGACACTGGATCAGCTATTTGACGTTACCATTTAGTGGAAAGGGGCAAAAATGTACAGTTGTTTGTGAACCAGTGTCTTATATCTGTAAACTCGTGCTATTTGCTGTTTCTACTGATGCTGCAACTTCCAAATAAATAATAATTTCTCAAGTTTCATTTTTCTTATCTTACTGCTAATGTGGGTGCTGTTAAGAAGGATTGACGTAAGAAAAACACAACTTTTCACATGATAAAAGCACCATAAATGTTCTGGAAAATGGGGCTGCTGTGGGCACCACTGTTGTAATATCTGAATCAACACACGATATTTGATTGAATCTGATTTGTTCCAATTATGTAGCGCCTCCCGAATATAACAGACCCTCCACAAATTGAGTTTGGTTTGTCTGCCAGTTGTAGGTAGGGCAAGAAAAATGTGTTTAAAAACTGTAGAATTCAAAATCAACATATATTTCATAGCTGCTTCCCAAACAAGTTCCTTGCATCTCTCTGCCACTTTGGTTAATTTCAGGAATGCATGCATTCATATGAACATCATACACAGGTTTTTTTTGTGTTTTTTTTTTAGAAAAAGAAAAAAAAGAGCGACAACAAAGAAATCTATAAACCTGCCAACATGCCAGTAAAAACATTGAATGTTTGTTTCAAAATCAAGTGTTCAAAAATGACTTGCAAATATAAACCCCAAAACATACAAATACGACTCTGAACTGATCCGAAAACACTCAAACAACGGTGTACAAACGAAAACCTGCGACAAGCACACGTAAAAAGAAAAAAAAAAAAGCTTTTATATTTTCGTATGTACATACACACACCTGATTAGCATCCCCGTTCTTTTAGCCCTCGGTTTTTTTCTGGTTCTAATTTACATGGATCAAGACAAAAGAGTTATGGTGTTGGTTAATACAGTAGTATGAGTTATATGAGGGAGCGCGACTGAGAGAGGAGAGACAAACAGGTGGAGGAGAGCTGAAAAAGAGTTTGATGAAAAGAGGACAGGGGAGGAGAGGGGCAGAGAGCTACTGCAGGAGGGACGTTAAACAGGAAAAATAAATGCGTAATGAGAGGAGTGAAGAGTCCAACATGGACAAAACTGAAACAGTATGAGTACAACAGACACGACCACCCCACCCAACCACAGAAATTAAAGTTAAACTTAGCTCTCTTGCAGTGGAAATGGAAAGATAAGCAGTTAAATGTTCATATTTCTTGTGTTGTTTTTCTCTTTTTGTTGGTTTGTTGAAGATGCAGTTTTCTTTTGTTTTAGCATGTCGTTTGGGTTCTTCTGCTTCCAAGCCTCAGGGTGGCTTTGTCACTCTTTAGGGCTAAAAAGGGGGGAAAAAAAGAAGAAAAAATGCACTTACAAAAATCCAAAAGTAACAAGTTCTGACTTGAATTACTTCCTAAAGACATTTCTTTCAAATTAAGCATTTTTGTAGATTTTGTTAAAATGAAGGATGCAGGAGAACTACAACTTTCCCCTATAGTGTAAAATAATATGATAAAATAGGGCTGTGTGATATGGCGATGTATCATGTGAAAAGAGGAAATGTCCATTGTTTCAAATTATGCTCTATTTTTTATTATGTTGTGATACAAATCACACTCTTCACAGTAATATTTTTTGTCATTTGGAGTCTGTTTTTTTTGCACGTATTGTATTGATAAATAACTCTTCTTGGCTTTTTACTCACAAAGCTTTTATTGCATCTAGAGTACTGTAATGTAACGAGTTTAGTAACTTTCCCACTCTCCACTGCTGTCTGTCTCTCTGTTGTGCTTCATACACACAGTGGGCTCAGAACAAAAACTAAGAAAACAAGACCCTAAGCTGAAAAGAAACTAACAAAGAATAATTTCTCTCTCAATTGAGTTTTTTAAATTACCTGCAAAAAGTGTTTTAATATTTTGACCAAAATGTCAATTTGTATAATAATTATGTAAACTGGGTTTTTTTTATCTGATAACATTACTCAGAAATCACCATTTTTGGAAAAACAGTGTCCAAGAATGATTCTTACATGTTTGTGCGTATCTTCACTGTCCTCTTGTAGCTATGGGACAGTTAACAGGTTCGCCACTGAGGAGGTTTGGGTATGTTTGAATATTGCATGAATGGTTTGTTCTCTGCTGACATCTAGTGGTCACACATCACATCTATCTCTACTCAAAGCTCTTGCAGTTTGAATAAAACAAATGAAATAAAGAATGTGGCTTTCTGCCACAAACTGATACTTTGAAGTTATTTTGCATTTGCTTTCTATTACTAATTAATTTTCCTCATCTGTAAATTCCTGTCATTGCACGACATTCTTATAAACACACTGTCAAACCACCATCAGGCTATCTGACATGAGATCTCAAGTTCAGACTAGAAATATGTTCCAGAACACTGATATGCATGTATTCAGTTTAACTTGTTCATGTACCTGAGTGTCTCAGGAGCCTTGGTAAGTCTCCTGGAAACGAGCCGTTTCCTCGAAGATCAGTTCCTTCAGCTTCTCCTTGGGAAGGTCGTCGAGTTCCATGGAGAAAGTGAAAGGCTCCTCTGCTACTGGCTACACACACACAAACACACATTTTAAAGAAGAGCAATTTCCTTAAAATATCACTGTAAAAAATTAAGTCTTGCAATGTCTAAGTGGTGATACTACTTCGATCGCAGTGTTGCACCATCCCGCACACAATTATTAAACTCATAAGAAATGGAAGTGTCAAAATAAAAACAGCAACAGTGGTGGTTTAGAAAATAAAACGTTAAGGCTGCTGCTTTGTGGCCCAAATGTTGCAGTAAAATGTCCAAAATGTGTTTCAGATATGAAAATAAAAGAAACAGGACAAGTGCAATTTAATGTTAGCTTTGTGTTTCCATATCAAAGCCATGTGAAGCTACAAAATTCAGTGTTTGTGAGTACATGTTGTGAAAAAGTACCACCAAGTAGACCGGTAAACCAGGAAACTTTCATTTTCCACTGTACAGTATCTCAGCTGGGATTCTGTCTATATTTACATAAACTAAGATGTGATTAGTGATTACATTCTTTAACCTCTCTCTCGAGCTTAACCGTGGAAAAAAACTCAACACTAATTGCATTCCAAACACGGTTAAGAGGCTTCCCAGGACTAAGCAGAGAGGCTCACAATTAAATCTTACCTTGTGGTTGAAAACAATGGTGACAACATGCCCACTATATGTTTGAATAACTAAGCTCTTCTGCATCCAACATTTGTGCAAATGTGGTTGACTTGAAGTGTATTTTTGTCTGTTGTGTTTCTTCACTTTCTGCAAATTGTCACCATTCCGAAAAATGTAATTATTCTTTAAACCTGCTCCTTCTCTGGTCTTTATAGTAATTTCTCTGCTGCTTTTCTTCACTAGAAGCAGTGCCGCTTTGGCAGGAGTGACTCAAACCATCTTAAGTTGACCTGTGTGTGTGCGATCGTACCTCATCTGTGGGATCGTAATACTGCTCCAGGTAAGGATGAGCCAAGGCCTCCTCAACGCTGATGCGCTTGATGGGGTTAAAGGTCAACATGCGGCCAAGCAGGTCCAGAGCTGCATTGGATGAATAATGAAAAGCTTCAGTTAGATCAGTAACCAGGTCGTACAGGAACATAACATCAAACTTTATTTATTATTCTGACACTAAACCAAGCACATTAATATTTTTTGAAATCATTCTTCAAAAATATGTCCAAATTATTTGATTCCAGCTTCTCAAATATGAATATTTTCTATAATATTTCCTTTCTCTATGAAACTATATATCTATAAACTGAATATCTTAAGTTGTGTCTGTTGGTCGTGACAAACAACGTCATTTCAGGATGCCATCTTGGGCTTTGGGAAACAGTAATCAACATTTTTTCCCCATTTTGTTACATTTTATAGACTAAACAACTAATCTACTAGTTGAGAAAACAGACAGATTGATCATTGATACAGGGAATAATTTGTTAAAATATATTATATAGATAGATATTAATGTCAGGCTAATTTTGCAGTCTAATATATTACCACTTCAGAGGATGCACTTATGTTATGCATTTTGTAGAGTTGTGTACATTATCTCAAATGTCTCTAACAAGTTTCAAACACACAGAAATCCAACATTTTTTCATAAGATGAATGGTCCTTTACATCTGGTCACCTGTCAATGGTGTCATATCCCCTTTGCGCATACATAAGCATTTTCAGGCTCATAACAGGATAGAGTTTGAATTTTAAAAGGCAGTTACAAGCGACCATATATTGGTGCTACTTTTTCTTTGTCACTGATAAGATAAACGCTTTGTTGCTTGAACTGCCGCTGATTGTGGGTAATTTAGCCTACACCTACGAACCCAGATTAGTCTACAGGTTTAGTTACTTTCATTATATATTTCTTGCTTGATCCCTTGACGTTCCACATTTACAAATGAATAACCTTTTGAGTCTGCCTTGTAGAAGAGCTTCTCCCAGGGGATCTTGGGTTTCTCGGGCAGGGACTGCAGGTAGTTCCTCGCCTTCATGTTGATAATGCAGTTCAGATCCTCTTGAGATGGAGAGCCGAGGACGCCTGCACAGAGGGGAGAATGAGGGGCACTCTCAATATGGCTTCTCATACTGTTAGCATTTTGTAGTAATGAGCGAAAACGTTGTCTCACCCAGTATGTGGTTGAGCTGGTCCAAGTAGTGTTTCCCAGGGAAGATGGGCTTGTTGGACAACATCTCAGCCAGGATGCAGCCCACTGACCAGATGTCGATGGACTTAGAGTAGCCCTAAAGCACGAACACGTAACACATACGGACAGTCAACAAACTGAGAAACTCTGTGTTCTGATACAAAACCCACACCAGCTCAACAAACTAACGCCTACCTTTGAGTTGAGCATGATTTCTGGAGCCCTGTACCAACGTGTAGCCACGTACTCAGTCAAGAAACCTGTGTGGTCGTGCTCAGGGTCAGCTATCCGTGCCAGGCCAAAGTCACAAATCTGAGGACGAAAAAAAGGGTGAAGGGTCAGAAACATCAGTCTGCCAGCTCGTTTTTTTAACTTTAATTGACAACAATTTAAGAAAATTGCCCTTATAGGTACTCTAAATAAAAAAAGTTATACACCACAGCAGACTGTTATGTAATAGCTCGTCTGAAGTCAGGGCCTGTCGGTTTGGCCTGATGAGCTCAAAAAGAGTATAATCTTTAAAGAACAGGGCTCAGTTCAGCTTAGTACTGTACACAATGACAGAGATTGAGAGAAACTCATGGATTAATTTGACCATGTTTTTCTAACTGTCCATTCTCATGTTTTTTTCCTTTTTCTCGCATTTATTTTCTTTGGTCAAAATTAATTTGAAAGAAAATGTGTAAACCAATTGTATTGTGTTGCATTGCACTAAAATAACGCCCACATAGAGTAACATTATTTTAAAGTGTATCTGTGATTATAGCGATTTATATCTTTATATGTTTTTGTCCCAGAGTGGACTATATCAGAGAGCTGCTGCAACATGTGCTGCCTTTGTTCTTCACTCACTCCCACATGATCAACTAATCCAGGGACTGATGTTTAGCGGCTGAGAGTTCACAAGTGTACTCTGAAGCTGTACAAAGCAGCAAAGAGAGCTCCTTTTCACCAAAAGGAAACAACAGCATACGTATGTTTGTGTGTTATTTTTGAATTTGTCTTTAATGGAACTAACTAACCAGAAGTGAAATTGGGGATTGATCACCTCAGCTCACTATTACTTTTAAAATGTGTTGTCAGTTCTCCGATCCTTTTTCATGACTGTACATCACTGATCTGTGTTTAATTCAGCCATTATCTGAACTACTATGCTGTGTACTTAAATTGAATGGTTTCCTGCAATTCCCAGAATGCCTTCCACCAATCCCAAGTAACTTGACTTGGCATAAATTAGTTCCACTTATCTTAATATTTCATAGATCATGGGTCATAAATATTCTTCATCTTCTAGTTATTCAGGTTGGGAATATGAATATCCATGACTGTGGATGTGAAGAAAGAAGCATATTTCTAGTTGAGGAGCACCTGAAGTCCCGCCCCTCACATTCAAAACACTTAACATCCTGTTGCTGTATTGTTTTATGGAAAACGCCTTTAGAAAAAAGCCCTCGCTGTTCGATTCTTATGTAACGATGCCTAACAGACAAGAAATGGTATTGGTTTAGATCCATATTTAAAAGCTCCATTGTAAATTCTACAGGAGTATTTTACTTATGGCTACTTCACATTTGGCCAGTTATCTGCTAAAATAAGATACATACAACAAAAAATGGAATTAAAGAAGAGTACATTTTTTAAAGTCCCAATCATTTTCAGTCCTTTATTTGTGAGTTCTTTACTATGGATTATCTACTGAGTTTGACTCAGTATTTATAATTTAAAAACATCATAGCTTTACAATAAACAGTTCTAATAAGACAAGATATATAAACCTCTATCTGATATCTAGTTATGTAATAGGTTTTAAACAGGGGAGATATTGTCCTTTTTGTGATTTATATGCTATTATAATGGCAGATGTCTATGTTTGATATGGCCACAGTTCCAAAACTTGTGTTGATTGATTTAAACTTTGCCTGTGCAGAACGCTCCTTTTATAACGTTACCTCTACCTCCTCATCGTGATGACGTCAGATTGTTTGAACATGCCCACAAACAGTTGTTGTTGCTAAGATTAAGTATTTGAAAAGTATATATTTTAAGTAAAGAACAAAGAAATATAAGTGAAATCCAACTGCTACCCTTTATGTAGCCTCCCAAGCCACTGGAAGTCGGCCAAGATGCATTTGCTGGGAGTTAACCAATTAGAGTGGGCTCATCGGGAGGGGGGCCTTAAAGAGACAGGAGCTAAAACAGCTGTTTCAGACAGAGGCTAACCTTATAAAAAGGGCCCTCATAGGATAAATAAGGAGTTCTTTGAAACTGTAAATCATGCAAAGATAATTCAGTTTAAAAACTTTTAGAGCTGGAAATGTGCACTATGTCACCTTTAAATAGTAACAACTTGGCTCCATGTGCAGAGTCATAACAAGAAAGGAAGGACTTAGGTCAGTCCATCCCCCGTATCCAACATTTTTGGGATTTTTGGTGTAACTTGCTACTGGTGCCACTTTAAAATAAACTTATGGGTCTTGTGTAGCAAACTAAAAATAAGCATTTGCCTTCAATGCACTGTGGAAGATTTTTAAAATATCCTCTTTAAAATACCAAAAGTTCTCTTTTTTTCTGAAAACGCTGCGGACAAAATACATATTCTACGTGTCACCAGTGATGGTGGTGCGTGTGTCTAGAAGCACAGCTCACCTTGAGGTCACAGGTGGTGTTGATGAGCAGGTTGGAGGGCTTGAGGTCACGGTGCAACACGTTGGCTGAGTGAATGTACTTGAGGCCTCTCAGGATCTGGTAGAGGAAGTAGCATACGTGGTCGTTGCTCAGCCTCTGGCTCTTCAGCAGCTTGTACAGGTCTGTCTCCATCAGAGTCTGCACGATGTAGCTGGGAGTGCGTATGGGTCAAGAAAAACAACAGCAAGGCCGAAAGTATCCACTGACACCAGGAGAAACGTAAGGACTGAATGTTTCTACCTAAATTAACTAGCAACACATTTAGGAGTTAAACCTGCAGTGTGGGACTTTACAAATAAATGAACGTCTCCTACATTCAAGCCCTTGTCAAATGAGTTTACACATTGCTGATAAAGCCTATTGCTGCCAGGAAAATCTCTCTTTATTTCACAGAATACAGAGTTTTTAATCTGGTGTCGGGTTTAACATTCCTGCGCTGACTGGATGAATACATACTGCTCATACTCTGCACACTGGAGACTTCCACTGGCCAAGCTGGCTAACTTCTAGTTAGCGCTCTGCTAACTTGAGCGGGGATAAAAATGTAATCGTGCGGCTCTTCTAGACTTTCCAAAAGTTATTGGACTGAACGGATCCAATTCTGATAGTAAAACAAGTGATTTTGTGGGGGTTGTATGACACCCAATATTTTACAGTTGCAACTGTAGCGACAGAGTAGGCTACGGCGGAGCCTGTGACGTAAGCATGTGTCCACTGTGTTTTTGTAATTGCTCTCACTACCCGAAGGGGGAGACAAAAGTCAGACAGTGCAGCTTTAAAATACATCATATTAAATTTTGTTCACACGATTTGGGATATTAAGAGAGGCAGCGACACATATCATTGGAATCACACTCCGCAGCTGACTGATTCGGCTTACAGCTGTCTGAGCAAAATGATCATCTATCTGATTGTCTGGACTTACATCTTGTAGGAAAAACGGAGACTACAAGAATTAAAATTAGTTGAGTTGGTAAAATGGGTGCAAACAACTGTGGTGCAATAAGTGTGTCCCTCAAATCATAAATCAAATCATCAACTAATGTGACCAAAGCAAATTCTTACTGAAAAATGAAGTTTCTCACTGACACTTAACATTTGGGAGAGCAATGCTCCTACCTGCTGAGCTACGTATACAACTGAAACACTAACTAGCGTCTGTGTCGTCCCTGGATTTGGTCACACCTTCTCTAATCAAGAGACATCGCAAGTCAGCAACTACACACAAAAACAAAGCGGTGCAATGAAGCAGATCAAACAAAACCGCCACAAAAAGCACAAGGACATCTTACATTTTGCTCTCCCTTTTTTCAGTGGACAAAGCAGCTTTTCACAGAAGAACTGTCAGGGCAGCAACTCACTGACCGGCCGTGCCTACAGTGCGACTGGTCACTACTGTCACTGCTGCTGTGTGGAAGGACTGACATGAATGATAACAGCAGACAAGCTGAATCAAATCTGAACCAAATGATCCAATTTAAAGGGTGTTGGATAAATATAATTAGCAGGGTAAAGCTGAAATTACATAAACACGCTTCATCTATGCCTTCATATCACTGAGTATTTGGTACATTTTAAACTCTGAAATATTGTAACATATACAAAACATCCATGACATGATGCTTGTGATGTACAAACCGTTATTCAAAATAATTACCAGCAACACAAGAAGCTCAAACCAATCCAACTTTATACTTCATTTATAGCCTACATTTAGTTTGCAAACATTTGTCTAACTATAAATATCAACTGTACCTGTGAATTTATGGCCTAATCTAACTTGAAGCTGTTTATTTGTTTGGTTTGATCTCACCATGCATCACAATCATTTATGACAATAAAACAATAAAAGTGCTGTAACACAATAAAAGTGTTGTCATGGGAGCATTCTCAAAGCTACACAATTAAAATGAAAAAACAAAGTGCTACAGTTAAGGACCGCTACAGTTAAGTCACTGCACACTAATTTGTTACTGACCACTGAATGTTAAAATTAACAAGTTTAAAGTGACACTTTAGTAAGTTAACCACTAAAAACGCGGCTTGGTGATATTTCAGTGCTTTTTTTAAAATGACTTGACTGATTTGAAAGAAAATTAGGCAGCAGCGACTGCGGTGTGTTGCATCTGTTCAGAAGTAGTAACATGACGTGACGGAGGAGTGAAATGCTTTCAACTGTCAAAGACTAAGCGCAGAACACAATTTCTAAATTAAATTAAATCAAACCGGGCGGCACATGCATGAACACGGACAAATGCAGTGAGACTCTTGCTTTAACGTACAAAAGGATACACATCCCTCATGTTGTCAATGTGTCGTGCCCTGAGAATGTCGTTGATGCCGATGATATTCTCATGGTGGAAACGCAGCAGGATCTTGATTTCCCTCAGCGTGCGCTGGCAGTACGTCTGATGCTCAAACGGGCTGATTTTCTTGATGGCTACGCGCTGGCTTGTCACGTTGTCCATAGCAGAGCTGGATAGGGAGGATGTGGAAAGAAGAAGAACACGTCTCATATTACACACTGCACAGCTCGCACATAATGATGGTATCAGAAACTGGGCTGATAATAGGATCTAAAAGGGCGTTGCAGCAGGTCTGCACATGTGACACATGTCTTTCTGCCGTGATATGAAGTGAAGTACTGTAGGTGTAGGCCTCAGTGTAGGTGCAGTTTCAGTGTGGTGTAGGTGGAGAGTAGATGGAGACCAGGCAGTGCTGAGAAAAGATCTGGATGTTTTTTTTCTTGAAATTTGGAGATTATTGTTAATTCCTCTGTAAATTTGGGGCCCTAATTTTATTAAAAAAAACCTATCATTTACTCAACCAAAAAGACATTCACCCTCAACAGGAACAACAGTTACACCACATCTTACCTATTGTTAAAAGCATTATATCTTATTACTAAACACAGTTCACATGTATCTTCTCTATTGGCTGAAATAATGTGACGTGAACAAACAGCACTGATTAAAACTGCAACAAAACATCCGCACACCTAAATCACTGATGATGGTGGAAATCGTGCCATTAATACGTTGTCTTTCACTGTGGGTGTAGGCAATGTTTACAAACACCAAATGCTGCAACAGTGGAGTCACATGACCACGATGACACAAACACAACAGCACTATGCTGTCACACTCCTGTTTAGGGGATGACAGTGAACTACACTGTGGTGTGGGCCCAGCTCTCCTGCTAACATCCACTTTGCACTGTCACATCTGATTTTGTTCACGGTTCAGCCTCGATAGCGATGACTTGGCATCGATATCAAGTGCAACAGGGTTGCCCAACGTGCTCACACAAGGCTGTAGATCACATAACAGCGATAACACGAGGAAAGGCCTCGCTACAATTGCCAAATCCCACTTGCATCTTTTGCAGCAGCCTTTTTGCTGCAGGCTGAATATTTAGCAGTAAGACTTCAAGTAGAGATTATTGTGATTGGCTGATGCCGGACGTATAAACCGGCTGTAGTTGTAACTTGTAACTAACATCTGCGGTCTAATGCAGTTTGCAAAAGATTTCTCAACGGATAGCAAACTACGTCCTGCGCAATCACTCCCGATCTTGTTTCCTGTTAAAGCTCATAGCCACGCCTGTAGCTAAAATAAGTCTGCTAACCTGCTAACCACAGGATTGACTGCTTTAATGTCTCAATGTTGGATATTTATAGTAAAAACACACATCATGACTGAGCTGGCGTATACAGGCTTGTAGAATACAGCAGCTACAGTGTTCTGTCTCCGAGTATTTATGAAAAAGGACAGCTTTTAGTAAGCTAGCACTCTGATTTAACGTCAGGCTACAGCAGCCGAGCAGCGACGACCACTCACCAAACCATTCCGTACGCCCCCTCCCCGATGTACGATAGGTTCGTGTAGCGGGGGCCCACGTCAAAGATCTGGCCCTTCACGGACTCGGCCGGTGTCTTGGCCCCCGCAGCCCCGGGCGCTCCTTCGGTGCCCGTCGGCCCGGCAGCAGCAGCGCTGTTGGAGCCTGCGGCCCCGGCCGCCGCGGTGCTGCTCGTATCCGCCATCCTTCCTCTCCGAAGCGTCCCGCTCTGTCTCACTGGTTCACCGGAGCTCCGCTGCTGTTCGCTGCGCCGTCTCTAGTCCGTCCGAGGCTTTCAACGAGCGGATTGTTTGATAGTCGGAGCAGAGCGACTCGATCACGGCCCTCTCTGCTGCCCGAGTGGTAATGGATTTCGTGCGCGCGCACGGATTTGGTCTCAGCACCGAGCGTAAATGCGCGTGCCAAACCACAGTAATACAGGTGCGTTAGAAATGCTCACTAGGGTGACTTGTGTGGGCGGGGTCACAACAGTTGGCTACAGTTCAACTCTGAGAATTTTCCATTATATCAGTCCCTCCAGGAAATAGTGATTTTTGCAGTCGCAGTATTTAACACACAATCAAGAAATAACAGCAATAATTGTGAGAACTTGTCATTTTGGTTAAATTATCGCAATTTTTCCACAAAAAAAGAACAAATCAACAGATCACTGGTGATTTGAACCTATTGCAGGATTTTGTGTTATGGTAACTTGGCTCATCACGCCTAGCTGCAGACAAAATGGCGGAAATGGAGGCAGAAATCTTGGACCTCTGCAGATGACAGGAAATCACGTGAACTCGGTAGTGGAAGTTGGTCTTCTTAAAAAAGTTTATACATTAGGAATATACACACAAAAATGTGTTAAAAGCACAGATTTTAAAATGGGCCACTATCATAAAAAGTTAATTCAATACATCTTTAAAAAGTCTTTTAAATGTTTTATAAAATCACATTTATTTATTAAACTATTTATTAAACAATGTGAATAGGCTATGTCTGACTGTAAGACATAGCCGTGAGCCACCACATTTATGGCATCCTCTGTTGAAACTTTTAATAATAATTTATTATAATAATTTATTTAAATTAAATCAATTAAATTACCACTTAAATATAGTTGTGTCTGTGATTTGTAGTATGTTTTATTAAAGGCAGTGATCGCATATGACTTTTCATATGACTGGTTCTTGGTAGTGTTTTGTTTTTTGTTTTTTTTAATCCTTGCAATTTTTCCCAATTCATGCAATTTTACTGCAAAAAGAGCACATAAACAATAATTAAAGAAAACCCTCAAAATCCTGGAGGTACTAGTATATACTCTACATACATTCTGGCAGGATTTTCAGGATGGCCTACTTGCTCATCACGTGAGATCACACGATTTTATTCGGTTATTTGCCACTGAATATTATGTGAACGGTGAATTATAGAGCTGACTTAACTTTATGCCTCTCAATCATGTTATGTGGAAGTATTATGACCACAGGTAAGGCCTTTAACAGAATTAAAGCACCTTTCTTGAGCTCCTCTTGAAATCCTCTTAAAAAACCTCATAAACAACAACATGGTAAAAGATTAGTTAGTATTTATTTCTCAATATTTTATTTATTTATTTTATTAATTTACTTTTTGTGACATTTTAGCAAAACAATGTGTTCAAATTAAACGAAAAAAAATAATAACAGGGTTTCTGATGTTTGAATGAATGTATACAAATTATAGATGTCAAATATACACTATATCAAATAAATTAGTTTGTAAATGTAATACCTCGCATAACTAAGATGTATTAATTTATTATATTTGTTTGATCACCATAGAAACGATCGCACCTTGTGCCGCACCTCTTTGGTGACGTCACTACGCTGGAGGGTGCACTTCCTGGTTACTTCCCTCATGTTGTGTTTGTGCCTCTTGTACTAGTGATTGATTATTTGCCTCAATGGTACATTTCATTCTGCGACGGAACTGGATCGGCCGCGTTCATCTAGCGCTCACCCTCTTCGGACTTCCGTACACCGTATGCAGCTCCGGAGTTAGGTATGACAGGATGATATACTCATAAAGATTTCACTAAAAGCTGCGGATATTTGTACAGTTTCGGTTATGCACAAAGATTGAACTAAAAGCTGCTGATATTTGTACAGTTTCGGTCATGCACTAACACTAGGCTGCAGCAGCTATTTCTGTCCATGTCCTGGATCACAGATGATATGTGCAGAGCCAGGCGATATGATTTCAGCCAGTGTTACAGTAGTAGCCAGTGTGACTTATCTTGCAAAATCATATACTTTATTTTTTATTTAATATGAATCATGTTAATATGAAATGTGAAACTTAAATAATAAGTCAGGGTGAACTAATGTAACAGCTGCCATCCTTTTGTCATGACATTATTCTGCAGCTCTAATGACAAACAGTAAAGTTTGGGGTTTCCTTATGAGTATATGTGTAGTTGCTCCAGAGGTATGCTGCTGCAGGGAAGGAAGAGCGAAGACTTACTGGATTTTTACATCCCATATTTCTCTCTCTGCAGGCCTGCCGTCTCCTGCTTGCCTGGTCATCCATTCAGAACCAGTCAAACCATCAGACCCATCAGTACCAGTTACTGTAACCGCTACGTGACAAGTGTTCAAAAAATGCCCTCCTCAGCAGCGCCTCACATTACATCAAGATGTGCCCAATATCCAGGGTCCAAAATCAAACGCTTCCCTGTGCCTGATGACAAGGTGGACTGGAGTCAGGACTGGCCGCTGTATGATCCAGTCTGCTACACCAGTCCTTCAGTGGCAAATAAGCCAGTATGGGCGGACCCTGATATTGGGTGAGCAACACATACATTATTATCTAGTCCAAAATATGTTATTTTCTTGGCTTTTGTGAGATATTTTGAGATGTAACCTTGTAGAGCTGTGTCAAATGTTGTGTTTTTCTTGTCAGTTTAATGACTTTTGCTTTTTTTTGCAGCGCTTTCTCTCCACAATTCAACGCTGTGGACGGTAATGTGGACAGAACGAGCTTTGAGGGCAGCTACACAGTGGAAAATGGAAAGCCGCTGTAAGTGGTTGAATACCAAGAGAAATGCTTCTTACACGTTTTTTTCCCACACTGTCATTTGGATTGGTTTTACTGGTTTAGATAAATAGAAACTAGACAATTAGCCAGCATGGTGTCAACTTGGCTAATGTTACACTTATGACCTGCAGTAAGTGCTGTCTGTCTTGATTCCCAGCGAGGTCTGTGGTATTAGCAGCTCTTTCACATTACAGGAACCTTTCATTAAATTTTAATTTCAAAGACATTTCTTATTGAAGCTTTAATACTAACACACAAACATGCCAAGATGGCTGGCTAGAGTAAATAAGTGATCTGTGTGCTCTTCACAAAATTGTATTGCATATGTTCATTTTGAGCTTTCGAGTCATTTTTTAAAATGGATGTTCTCAAAACAGCTTTAAATGAATTTGACTTAATTAGCCAATTCACCCTCTACTCATCCAGAAATCCTCACGGACGCACAGGCTTGTCTTGTAGAGGTTTGCTGGGACGATGGGGACCCAATCATGCAGCAGATCCCATTGTCACCAGGTAACGTTTCTTTACTTTATACAAGTTATAACCAGATATTTGCTATTTGCTATCATTCAAAAGAGGAAAAAACCTCTTTAAAAAAACACTTTAAGCACTTTCAAGATTTATGAATGCCCGATGGCCTGATGTATATTATCGTCTGACAGGTGGAAAATCGATGCCAAAGGAGCAAAAATAAATCACTCAGTCTCCAAACGGCCGATCCTGCAGTTTGTGTCCATCAAGAGGAGAGACTGCGGGGAGTGGGCCATTCCTGGGGTTGGTGACTTTTACGAGATGTCCTCACAGCAATTGAAGAAAGCTGAGAGACAACACACGCAAATTCACTTCCAAATGTACATGCCTGTCTTGTAGGGGATGGTGGATCCAGGGGAGCAGGTTTCTCTCACGCTGCAGAGGGAGTTTTCGGAAGAAGCATTGAATTCGCTGGCAGTCCCGGAAACAAAGAAAGCGGAAATCCATGAACGCATCACCAAACTCTTCAAATCGTCAGGGTTTCAGGTCTGTAACTTGACAAAGAAAAATGCAAACTGTGACTTTGATTTTAGTCAACAACTAAAGAATGAGGAGCACTAATAGTATACACAGTGAGCTTGTACATGTGGTAAAATGAATGTCGTCATTTTTCTCCTTCAGGTCTATAAAGGCTACGTGGATGATCCCAGAAACACTGACAATGCTTGGATGGAGACTGTGGCTGTCAACTTCCACGATGATACAGGTATCAATAATAGTGAAGTATTTTGTATTTTTAATCCTTTTTTTTGTAATTTTCACAATTCAAATGTACTTTAATACTCTTTTACTTCATTACACAACATCTCCAGAAACCTGCAGACCTTTTTTAATAAATTATTATCGTTCCAAAGCAAAAAATAAAGATGCAGGTTTTTTGCAATGAGATATCTTTGTCATACTGCAGGCGACAGCGTGAGTGAGCTGCCGTTGCAAGCTGGCGATGACGCAGGACAAGTCCAGTGGGTTGATGTTGACTCGTCCTTCCCCCTCTATGCGAATCATTCTCATTTCCTGGAGTTGGTTTCCAAAGAGAGGAAAGCACATTGGTAACCAAGGACAAAAGATTCTGGTCTGGCATAACGATAAAGGATACATTAGAGTGCTGTTGCTCTGCGTTCGTTGAGAGGATTTATGATGCATGACACCTAACCTTAAGTGGATCCTCCCTCACTAACTGCAACATAATAATCAAAGTGATACTAGTGAAAGCCTAATATGCATCTCATTACTCTGACACGCTTATTTAAGTCCATTATACACATTAAGCAACATTGTGGCTGTGAAGTTTAAGATTGATATAGTAGAATGAATATAGATGAATTGAATGAAAACTTATAAAGTTTTTCCTACTATTTTAAAACGTGTGTTTCACTCAGTGAAAAGAAAAAAAAGAGTAATGTGCATATCCATAAAAAAATGTGCCTGTTAAAAGCAAGATGCTGCTCAGTGGCACACTTCAGCAAAAGACGAGGCTAACCACATTATTTCTGTTGAAGCAAATTATGCTAATGTATTCAATGTTAACAAGGATCCCATTAACCAGTGTGATCGTGTTAGAACAAACACAATGAGCTGCTGAGCATAACACATACCACATTAATTTAAGTGTGATAAGGGGGGCAATCAGAACGAAATGGTGCAGACTGACTTTGATCTTTACATGTGAATAGAATATGAAGATCTCCTCACAGCCTGGCTGTGTAGCGAAGCTCAGCACGGACAGGCTGAAGCTGGAGGATAGACATGTTTTCAAGTGGTAACAGATGGTGGATGCAAAGGCCATTTCACACTGAACAGCCTGCCTTTCCAAATGTTCACATTGTTACGTGTCATCTCACTGCTGGCCATACTTTGCGATGAAACGGGGATGCAGAATTACACCTTAAACGGTTGGTATCTGTTAAGATACATGATAAAAACAGTAACATGCGGACATTTCTGTCGTCAACAGGAAGCCAAGCTGCATAATTAGCTTAATTGAGTTAGTATATTCAGAGAAAGCTGCATCATCCCACATTTTTTACCTAGCATTAAAACATGCTCATGTTTGCATTAAAATAAAAGTTTGAGATTCACTACATGTTAAGTTTTCGTTATTCTATCAAACTAGAGAGGATGTCCATTTAGCACTTTCGAGAAGAATGTGGCCTTAATTGGGTTAATCAAGTGGGAGCTTCCTACAAGAAACAGTTCATTGATTTAGCTCCACAACAGTTCTACGAGGCACTGCTAATCTTATAAACCCTATAAGTCCTTTTTATTTGCTCTCATCAGCAGCTATGCGTGGGGAGGTTCTTATCTAATTATACAGTTCAATCTTTTAACAAGTACATTTTGTGATATGATCTGAAAAATTCCCACCCATACAGATGCATATTCATACTCCAGTAGGCTCTAAGTGCGTGCAGGCGATTTAACAGCATCACTGGAGCATTTACAGTATCCGAAGTTATAGAATTTTTGTTGTTGTGCAACGTGGAGAGTTGTGGTGTATCTAAATTGGCAAACTGAGTGTCAGAAAATCCTCTAACCTTAGGCTCTGAAGTGTGAAATGTGATTTATTTATATAAATGGTAGATAGAGAGAGCAATTCTCAATCAGATTCTCTACAAGCAAATGATCAAATATTGTTAATTAAATTATGAAAATGAACAAGAAAGAAACTTATGCTGAATTATTCTTAGTGTGTGACACTAAAATATCTGATGCTGTGTTCTTGTTTTTACTTAAAATTGCAAATCATTAAGTTAATGTGTGCATCTTTCCTCATAAAATCTATATAAAGTAATCATTGTGTACTGTATTCATTGTCTTAAGTATGTGTAACAGTAGCTGTCTTTATGTCTCAGCGGACATGGTTGCACTAGAAACACTAATCGTTAAATGTGTGTAACACACTATGAGCTGCTACTAAAGGTGCTACTAAATTAATGAAAATACAATTAGTTGTTTTATTACTTGTTTTTTTCATGCACAAATAACAGGATGGAAATTTAAATATGCTTAATTTGGAATAAATTGCATCACACAGATATTTGTTCATTGTGTTTGTCTTACAATGGAAAGTTGTTTGGTGTCTATGCTGTGTGCACAGGGATGGCTCTTTTCACGACCTAGATGCAGGCCTAAATATTTCCACAGACTACATCTGTAATCATTTACTAAATTGAGTATGTTTTTATGTCTGACCTTGACCTATAGTCTATTCACAACAGCAAGCTATAATGTGGTGCCGCAGTTATACATTTTCAAATATAAGGACAACGCAGTAAACAGACAAAGAGGTGCAGATTTAAGAATTGCAATGCAGCAGTTTTTTTCTGCTCTTTAAGCCTTCCCTCCTTTTTATGTCCTTACACAGATACACACACATACATACCTACACTAACACACCTGCATCTAGTATTAAGCCAAATGTTTGTTACTTGCACTCAACCGCTTTTCTTGCCCTAATAAAATAAACAAAAAAGACATTTGATCCAGATACTGCTGTTTAGTATCTGAGTATTGATGGTACTTAGAAGAAGAAGTAGAAGAAGAAGAAACTTTATTTTGGACACATCTGTAGGTCAACAAAACAAAATAAAATGAAACGCAAGACAATACAAAGACAAGACAGTAGGATATGTGTTCCAATGCTTCCAAAATCATGAGTATTTTGTGTCAATTTGTGTAGGCTGGGCTAATGAGCATCATGACTTCATTTTTGATTAATTTAACCAAACCATGAATCTGTACATTAACATCCTCAACACAGCATGACAGGTGGGGATATTGTTAGAAACAAACATATCTCTCGTCCATCTTGAAAGCCTAAGCACGATTCTGAATGCATCATTAAATGCAACCTGAAGCTTCTTCATTTTTGCTTTGCTATAATTGCACCACGATGGGCTGTGTAGAGTGGAGTACAATATCCTTTAAAAAGAGCTGTCTTTACATCATCCGCACACATATGAAACGTGTTTGCCAGCATATTAGCTTGTGCATACATTTTGCAACATTGATGCTGCACATCTTCATCATCACATGGATCACCCCTGATGATGTGATTCAAATATTTTACTCTGCTCACTACATTTAGCACTTGATCTGCCAAAAGAAAAGAAGGAAATTTTTACTTCTGATCATCCTTGGTTTTAACAATCATGACAACACCCCTATTACTTTTTTTAAAATAAATTGTGTATTTATATTTAAAATACGCTACGTATTTAATTTTTAATTTAATTTAATTGATTGGTCAGTTTATATTTTTTCAAAGGACAAACTACATTACCCAGAAACCTGTGCGACATAAGCCACAAGCTGGCGACGTGGCTGAGAGACGTTTCTGCCAGTGTTTGGTGTCAGCGGACCGGGGTGATTCAAACAAGACAAACCGGCTTTGTTCAGTCATAGCAGTACGTGTCGTTCATTGTAGATGCTCTGACGACTCTACCTGAAAGTTTGATATCAGTATTGTTTAACCATGTCCGGAAAAATCAAAAACCGAGCTGCTGCCAACGCAGAGACACTATCTGGCGGCGTGTCCTGCGATGAGCGCATCTTGCGGGATTGTCATCAGCTCTACACGGATCCCGACAGCGGTGAGTTGGCTGTCATACTGTTTTACTCGCTGCTCTAGTCGTTCTTTGACATGGTGGTCGCATTTAATAAAAACAAAGTTAAGATAGGAAACCGGTGGTTCACCGGCTGCCAACCAGCTAATTAACATAACGGCATCCCCAGTGCTGGAGGCTAACCGTTAGCTAAGCTAATAAGCATCAGTTTAGATGTGACTGATTCTATGCAAACTAAAGCTAGTTAACTTGTTGAGTCAGCTTCACCCTGTCTAATCTACACTATAAGGATAGTTGAGGTTTTTGGGGTTTATCTTTTATGTTTTTGTTTGATTTGTTTCATATTGTCTTTATGACATTTCAAATGTATGCATGGTTGTATGTAAGTATATGGTTGTATTTGTAAATGCATATGTATGTATGAGTGTATGTAAGTTTAGTTATGTATCGTTTTATATTTCTATACTTTACAATCAGGTATAGTTATATTTCTGTTTTATTAATGTAAATTCTGCTTTTTTTCAGTTGTTAACTGTATGAATGAATACTATCAAACTCACTCATATTTGTGTAATGTAACATAGGTTAGTTCATAAACTATATGAGTTTTGGGATAGTTTGAGACATGTCATGGAATGAATGAGGTATAGTTTAGTTAATCACATCCATCCTTTTCTGCAGATGCTGCTGTAACCACATGATGACTCCAGTTTTTACTTGATTGACATGAACATCTTTGTTTCTTAAAAAACAGTGCCCCAGGTGGAAAATAGCTATAAGCAGTAGGTGATTTGTTAACACAGTTGACTGTTGATAGTTCAGCACCGTGGTCTGGGGCCATAGGTTCTAACTTGCACAAACTTCAGTCAGATAAGGATCAATCAGTCTGGCAGACTGGACAAACATATTCGACTAAACAACCCCTCTGCCCCTGCACTGTCTCTGCTACTAGGAGAGGAAGGATGGCAGCTGAACAAGGGAGATGCATTTTGATCTTTTTGCCAACAAAGCGAATCCTATCCTACCTCATCCCTCCTCAAATCGCCTACTGGCTGTAAGTGATTATTAAGACCATGTTCTCTGGTTTTCAGGATTGATCACAGTGGCTGAATCTGTTGGTGTGAAGTTGCTGCCGCCCAGGAAAAAGATCACTGTATTGCTGATGGGGAACCACTCTGCTGGGAAAAGCTCCTTCATCAACTGGTAATATTTATTTAACAACAGTATGTCTCAGAGGATGAAAGAAAGAGCAAGTCTGTCTAGCCAGTTAAACACAAGGAAATACAAACTGCACACAACAGAAATAGCATGTTTTATTGAAATAACAGGTCTACTTGGTACACTTACCAGTCTTATGTCTGTCTAATATAATTTGTGTCTGTACCATTCAGTTTTGCGTGCAATTTATAGGAACATTTAACTTACATATGCTGTTAATAATGCATGAGTGCAGTACAGAGCTTGTTGTCAATACTTGAACCAGCTAATACAAAGTATGCACAAATCTATTGATTTTGCTGCCTAATAGAGCTTGAATTGATTTTTTTTCTCCCCCAACTCTATCAGTGCATCAAACTGTTGTTTGATACCAGCGTCTTTTTTGCTTCTGCTTTGTTTTTTGTCAGGTATGTTGAAGAGCACATCCAGCGCACTGGAGTGGCGATTGAGACGCAAGGCTTCAGCTTTGTGACGAGTGGACGCAAGAGAGAATCTCTCACAGTGAGTACCCTCTTACAAATACACTTACGTTAGTCGCTTACTGTGAAATGGGTGTGTATTTGGTCTTGGTCAAAAAAATGACCAAAAAAGGTAATCTTACAATATATTATATAAATCTTTTTTTCATTATATATTGCAATGTCAAGTCCAAACATTACTTTTAAAAGTTATTCCTCAAAATAGTGACTTTTTGTTATGTTGCTATGTAAACCTTAATAAGTTCAGTATTGATTTCAGTACTTCTGGAGAGCGTGACACCTGGTTCAAAAACTATGTCTGATTCGGTTTTGGTCTTTTTGCAGGGAAATGCCACACTTCATCTGTATCCACACTTCAAGCCACTGCAACAGTTCAAAGGTAAGATTTTCAGCTTGAATCACAATCCTCCATGTGTTGTTCAGGAGATTCATCACAATAGCACTCTGTTTTCCCCTCAGGCTGCTGCCACACTGATGCATTCCTAAACTGCCAAGAGATTTGTTGTATATTTTGTTATTGGACAATTTTGGACTTCCTTCAGTGTTATATCACTGTTGAGGAGGCAGCAACAAAAAACAACACATGAAGAAACAGACAGGATCAGTGTGGCAACACCCTCATAATTCATATCCTATTAAAACACTGAAGATAAACAGAGATAGTATTCATTCAGGTTTTTTGTGCTGCAATTTACATGGGAACTTTGGCTTCATCATGAATTGTTTGAATGTTAGGCAATGAATATCAAACATTAATAGTTAAATTATACAGAACTGCCGTGGTACTTTTTAACACAATTCTCTGATCTCCCTCCATTGATTTCTAGGTGTTTCAGAGTACTTGAGCACAGAGATCTGCACGTCGCGGCAGAAACGGTTCAGCCTGGTGACTTTTGTGGATTCACCAGGCTTGGTGGATGGTGATATGAAGTATCCCTTTGATGTGGATGAGGTTATCCTGTGGCTGGGTGGGTTACCAGTTTCTGACCTTCTCTGTTGTTTTATGACATTGTGACAACTGCTGTTGAGAAACTGAGTTATTTTAAATGGTTTTCTTTAAATAGTGCAAAATGAGGAGTTATAAATAATTGTCCTTCCTACTGTCACTCTCAGGCGATGTCTGTGACCTGATATTGGTCTTCTTCGACCCAATGGGTCAGGCTCTGTGTAAGCGCACTCTCAACATTGTGGAGAGCCTAAATGAGAAACACGGAGATCGGCTGCATTTTTACCTGAGCAAAGCTGACGAGGCCGGGGGAGAGTCTGACAGACAGGTATGTCCACATTCAGCTGAACAGAAATACAATATTCAGACACCAAATGTAAAAACCTTTTCTAGAAGCTAAAGGAGGAGTTTCCATTTACATCTCCAAGGCTTGAAAAAAGTCCTGTGCACTGCTTTATTTTGTAAGACCTAGGCCCCTCTAGGAGGACTGATAACTCAAAGTAGAACATGCCCTCTTCATGTAAAAGTGTGTGGGTAGCTGAAAGCTGCTGTTAAGTATCTGCACCAGTGCTGGTCTATTTCAAGTATCTAGGAGAACAGGACACTCCAGTACATGGACATTCACTTTCATCCCTTCCAGTCCTTTCTAACAGAATTAAAAGATAGTGTGTCAGTGATACTAAAAAGCAGGATACGATGTCCTTACTCTGTCTTCCTCTGACTGACTTGATTATTTTTTGTGACTGGCTGGAACAGAGAGTAATGATGCAGATTGTTCAGGAGCTCTGCAAGCGGCCGGGACTCAACAAATGTGGTTTTGACATGCCCACCATCTACATTCCTAATCCAAACAAGGTAACGAGGTGATCCTCAACTTTGCGTGTCATTACAAATAAAGTCCTGTAATATAAACTCCCTGATTGGTATCCATTCAATTTTTTGTCCGTGTTCCTGTTCCTAGCCAAGTCGCTGTGTCAATCAGATTGAGGAGGTCTGTCGCACCGTTGAAAAAACTATTAACCAGACAGTCCAGAATACACTCAACTCCCTGGAGAAGGACTGTGAGACCATCAGCGAGGCCATCACTGATATGCTCATTAATGACAGGTAACACACACACATGTAAGATCTTGGTCTCTTTTGGGGACATTACATAGACTCACATTCATTTCCTAGAGACTTACCCTAACTATAACCATCATCACTACTTTCCTAACCCTAACCTTAACTACTGACCCAAAAATCCTTTTTCCCAACTGGGGACACAGCTTTTGTCCCCAATTAATGCTTCTGAAATTTGTTCCCAAAAGTTGCCTATGACCCTACTCACACATTGTCCTAGGTAAATTCTGGGGACATTACATTGACATACATAAATTTCCTGGAGACTTACCTTAACCCTATCCATAACTGCTGACCCAAAAATCAGTGTTTTACCAGTTGGAGACACTGCCTTTGTCCCCAATTTGACAAGCCGTCCCCTTTCAACTAGTCTTTAGTCTTAAATTTGTCACTGAGAGTAGTCTATGACACACACACATACTTTCTTTGTATGCCACTCCCTTTCAGGAGATCCTGGTAGTTTAAGGTATTGTTATTCCCTGTAATGCCACTAGAGGCATGCAGGTTGACAGTAGCTGTTGTGTCATGAAGCCTTTTATTCTGATCATAATTTTAATGAGATTATTTTCCTGTTTATATTTAGAAATCATATAAAGTCTTTGGTAGGATTTGTCAATAATCCAGCTGTAAGTGTGATCTTGTGCAGAGAATAACTTTATCAAACATAAAGATTAATGGGATACACAAAGCAGCATCAGTCATTGTTGCCTTCACAGAATAACCTTGACTCTCTGCCCTTACAGGCAGACCAGCACTGAGAACCGACGGGCGCGCTGTAAGAGCTGCTTTCTGACTCTGCTGGGCTTCACCGTCCCAATGGCTCTGATGGCCTTACTGGTGTTGGGCACTCTGTCTAAGGAGCTGCTGGAGATGGCTTTGGGCCAAGAAGGCAGAGCCGTACTTGCGCTCTATCTGGTGAGAGCTCACTGCATTCATTGGGCCGATGTGTGACCGTGTGCGTGATATAACGTGTATGTTCATAGCAGTTGATTCTAATTCTAGCTTCTCTTGTAATTCACAGACTCCCTTAGTGACCGTGTTTGAGTCACTCTCAGTGGAGCAGCGGCTTTACGGCGGTGGCGGAATGGTCCTCCTCTCCTTCCTCATGCTCATCATCGCACGCTTTTCCTTCAGGTAGAGGAATAAGATATCAATGCCATCAGAGACTTTGGTTTGAAAAAACCCAGCTCTGCTGTCACTTACTTAAAGGACACCTTACTGTCACCACTCTAATTCATTATAATGTAATGTTAATTTCACACTCAGTCCTGTTTTCAGCTTATTTATCTCCAATGAACAAATGTTACTTAATTCAACTTCTTACTGTCTAATTTTTGATTTGATCTCAACTTCATATTGTTACTTTTTTTTTTTACTGCACTCTCTCAGCTGTGACACTTTCATTTCTCTTTATGGGATGACGTGGGTGATTTTAGCTTAGTTTTGAAAAGGAAGTCTGTCTTCTTTAGTCTGTGTGTCTGCTTTAATTATTCACACACTGGTAGCAGATTCCTCATAATCAGCTGAATGTGATTAGGACTCTGTAGATTTGCAACACTGCTCATGACACATTTTTCCTAACTTCCGTTTATGTTAATAACAATTATGAATTCTTGGACTTTGATGTGTTTCCCTTTTTAATTCTATGCAGGACTCGGGCAACCCTGTCAGGCAAACAGAAAAGGCAACTGCAAGAGAAGCTGGAGTATGTTCAGGAGGTGGTCAAGACCAAAAAGGTAGTGTGTGTGTAACTGATGAAATGTAACTGGCAGTAAAAAGGCATTATTGCAGTATGTTTAACTGTCTGTTTTCTCCCCCTGTAGAAGAAGCTATATGAAGATTATCTACGCCAGAGTGTCAGCGATCATGACATGGACTTGTGAAGAAAGACTGAGATGTACACTGAGGACTCAGCATCCCCACAGTGACATAGGACCAAATGGAATTTCACCTTTTCAATGTTTCACTCTAGCTTTCATGTCACTCAAAAAGCCAATGCTGTGTCTTTGTACACTCATAGAAACCCATCAGAGTTCTGGTGCCGTGCATACTGTAATACAATTTACCTATTAGATAATGTTTCCTCTGTACAAACTGTTAAACACACTACCTGCAGAGAAGTAGGGTTTGGCCTCAAGGCAAAATGAGCTCTTATGACTGATCACTTATTTTTTTGTAAACATTAATACATGTACTCTGTGCCTCTGCTCCACTCCATTATTAATACAGGCCTATACCACTTAAGATATTTAAAATTGTCAAACTATTTATAATATTGCTTTATCAGAGAAATTGTATTTTGGTTAAACAACAAATAGCACTGGTTTACATGAGTCACTTTGTATGAGTTAATGTTTTTTGAGACTTTCACCAGCATTTTATACAGTACTTTGGTTGCTTTGTATCATGAAGTTACAGTTTTGCTATAAATGCAGTTCACACAGTGAATGTCTGTTACTTAATATGTAGAATATTCAATTATCTGCACAACTCCTGTTATAGAAGGAAATGAAGATTGCAAGCCAGCAATCAACATTTTATCGGTACCAGACCAACATTTTGTATTTCTCTTTCTTACATTGTGACTGTGTTTTAATTACAACTGATTTAAATAAAAAGCAATGTCAACTTAGTAAGGGACAAAGCTTTTTTATTGAGATTCTACTTTTTTCCCCCTACCAAATCGCTAGAACAGTGATTTGTGATCATTTCTTTGTACATCTAACATTTTTGACTCTGATGTTGGATAAACATTTCTCAGGCACAAACCTGAACATCTCAAAAATGTCATCTTCTGTTGGACTGGTGTCTTGACAAAAGGGGGAGAAATACCAACTACAGAGAAAATGTGTATTTTTTTAAACAAAATCAAGCTTTCATGTGTAGCACAAAATGTACAACATGTATAGACATGTGTAGCCATATTCCCTTTGTACATGTTTTCTCTGCTGCACAGTAGCATTGCCACACCTGGATGATGCAGAGGCAGGATGCACGCCTTCCTTCATATCAGATTTCAAGATAAGCAGATGAAAATCAATGAGAGGCATGTAAGAGAGATGAGGACTGAAAAGCTGAGTCTAATCAGTTCAGTGAATACACCCACTCTTTTGGCCACGGTAGGTGGGCGTTAGGATTCAGCTATAATCATAGATTTTTAAGCTTGATTTGAATCTGAAAGCCACAATTTCCAGTGTCTGCTACTTTGGGTGAGAACAGTAATTTCTGGTTCAGGGCAGTTTTTGTTGAAAAGCAAACACAGGAAACTATCAATCCTATATTTATATGCCTTTGTCAAGTAAAGGAAGCAGGTGCAGAAAGACTGACACTCCCAAGCTGCCGCTGATAAAATACTGTTTCCTAGTTTCAAGTTTAATATTAGGCTTGGTTTTGAAACACCTCTGTTAATTATTTCACAATTTAAAACAATTAAAGTTTATTGGTCACTAAGAATAGAGCCTTGCTATTTTACTCAGAGGGATTATTAAGCATAATATGTACGGTATTATCAAGCCCCTCTCAAGTTTACTGATTTCTTTACTTTCACGTCTATCACACACATGACACTTTATGATTACATGACCTTTCCCATGAGCAGCATGAAATGTAACCTACTTACCACATAGAGGACGTTATACTGCAGGACACGAGGGCCAATACCGTGTTAAAGCTGATAACAGACCAACAAAGCCCATTTTGTCCTTTGCACTGTGAAAGCACAATTTTAAATGCAAACAGAAGTTTACGTTAGGTTGCAGATGAAGCCATGACAGAGCAACTCTGCAGCACAATTCAGCATGACACAGTAACACCATTTCTAACATCCTTTTCACTCTTAAAGACAAGTTGGCAAAGAAAACAATAAATGAAATGCAAGCGATCTGAAAAAAGCAGAAATGATGTGCAGTGTTTTCTCTATTTTTGGGCAGGGAGCAATAAATGTCTCCTAAGGAGTTTTCAGACTGTATTTGTCCTTCAAATTTGCCACAGGGTTGAACAGTAATATTGTCAGTGTTGTGAGCAATCATCACATACAGTGCATTAAAATGAAAAGACAGATTCAGGAATAAGTATGCAAATAAAATATAAAATATCTCATCTGAGTTACTCAATAGGCCTACTGTTAAAATGAACATAAACACCTCCCCAGTAGCAGCATTCATCCACCAGAGGGTATCCTTATTTAGGGGGAAAATGTCTTTGACACCTTAAAATTACTCTCATTATGATACCATAAGGATAATTTAAAACATTCAATTATCATTACAGTTGTTTTTTTTCTTATTTTATGACATCAAATGGAAAACTTACATGTTGTGGGTCATGAGAGAACTATAGGAAGAAGAAAAAAGTATATATTTCACAATTTTTTCTTATGTAATTATCTTATTTGCAAAAACAAACAAACAAAAAGAAATAAAAAAGAAATGAAGAAATATTGCAATATAAAATGTGTTTTTAGTGTAATTTAAGTTCAGTGACCTCCAGATGTCACCAATCAGTGGCCATGACTCTCCACAGAGGATATTTGGATGCAACACAACAACAACAAAAAACCACCATGAAAAAAAAAAAATCAGAAGTGTGTCCTTTTTTGAACAAACAGAGAAGCAGTGAAACTAAACTCCATGCGGGAGGGAAAGGCATCTGTGAACAGGAAGGAGGTTGACGTGTTTCCGCAGGCTTAGACCGGGGAAAGTTGTTTCCTGAAGTTGACACCAAAAGCTCTGGTGCTCGTTTCAAGATGACTTCTTCAGGTTTGTCGCACTTTTTATAGTCGTATTTTTGTGTTTTTTCCTCGTCAGACCCCCCGCCGCCGGTGATGGAGCAGTCTGACGAGAAGATGAGCTCCAGGAGTGAAGACTCAGGTAATAAAAACCACAGCGTTAAACATTCATCTGCTTTGTGTCATGTAATAGGATTGTATATGAGGTGACACTGACTCCTATACACCTTGAATTCCAGCATACACTAACTTCAGTCTAACTTGTTGCTCGTCTTCAGTGAAACCTGTTGATTGTGGTTCAGGTGGCCAACCATCGGCCTGTGTGTTAGCTGTTAGCATCTCCAGCCATAGAAACGAACGGGCGAAGCTAGCCGCGAGCTAACACTGTATTTGTGTCCAAACTGGTGTTCGGGGTCCTTTATAATCCACCGGGTGGGGTCCAGTGGTCCTTACCAATGTGAGTTTAAATCCAGTTCAGCTGTCATTTCTCTCAGAAATGCAGATATTAGCATAACTTGAGACCTCTGTTTAACTTGGTTGAACAGCTGTTATCCTAGCATATACTTTACTAAAGTGTGTCATAGTAACAGAGCAGCTAGCTAGCATAACTATATATGACCTTTATATAAATTATACTTAGTAGTAACCAAGTGTAGCACATTTAAGTCATTTAGCCAGTGGTGGAAAGTAACTGAGTACATTTACTCAAATACTGCACTACAGTACAATTCTGAACTTCTTGTACTTCACTTGAGTATTATTTTCTGCTACTTTATACGTTACTACATTTCAGAGTGAAATATTGTACTTTCTACTCCACTACATTTAGCTGACAGCTCTAGTTACTTTATAGATGAATATTTGACACAATGGATAATATAACAACACATAGTTGAAAATGAAATCAGTGGTTTTCAACCTTTTTGGATTTTGAGGTCTTATTAAAAGCAGTGTGTAGTCGGGGTTAACAGCTCCACCAGATAGTGATTTTTCCCTCTATACTTACCACTCACATGGTTTTACTTCAATAAATGTTCAAATGATCCAATATTTCACTAACATAGAACTATAGGTGAGTGATATATACAGTACCAGTCAAAAGTTTAGACACGTTTTCTCATTTAAGTGAATGGCAAGGTCTGTCCAAACTTTTGACTGATACTGTATATATATATTAAAAATTGTATAAATATTATTGTGAATGATTGGATATGACACACACCTAATCGGAGCTTAGTTTGTCTTCTCTCTAATTAATCCTCTCTCAACTTTATCCGGAGAGCCTTTGGTTTCAGAGTACTTCACATCTTTATATTTTATTTTTCAGGTCTGTCTTAAAACAACCACCAGGTGCTCATCTGTACTTTGATGCAGTTTTTTCTTGCAGTATCATCCCTCCTGTTCACACTGGCCATTAAGAGATCAATTTCTTGAGTGATTACAATGTAACTGATCAGGTACAAAATCCACATTCCTCATTCTGTGTAAAGACACATTCCAAGATTTATCTAAAGCTAATATGAGACATTAACAGTCTGAGTTTGATGAAACCAGTTGGTAATTTTCAAAGCTACGGTCTTTTTATTAAGTACCAAATTCCTACTTGGTTTTACTGGAAAAACACCAAGAAGGAAAATCTTGTACTAAAAGGATGGTCAATTAAGAAGATGTATAGCTGATTTGATGAACTCACACTGCTGAAGCTTCATTAGACCTTCAGATAAACTTTGCAATAAGAACCAGAACCAGTACTGTAGTTTTTGTCACCTATGGCTCTCATTCAAATCATGTTACGAAGGGATCTCGTATGAGCAGAAGGAATCAATTCATCACTCAGAAACTGTTTCGATGTTCATATGGACACCTGACCATTGTTTTTTAAAAGACAGTCTTGGAAAAGATGTGAGCCTGTCCTTTCAATAATCGACAAATCATTCAAGTAGCTTATTAAGGAAACGTGACAACCATTCCTAGGGTCCAACTTCTCTAATGTTGCATTTTTCTCAATTTACTGATGTCTGTGAATGTAAACAAGGATTAATGGCTGGATCAATAATGAATTTGATCCTCAGTTGATCATGATTATGAGTAAGGAAAAGGAACCCAGCTTGGATAAAGGCTTTCCAATCTGGGTTGTTATGGGTCTCCAGTCTTCACCACATTACTCATGTGAATCATTTATGGATTCAATGATCTCCAGTGTACTAAACTACTTATGTGTCCTGTCATAGACTCAGAAACTGTAAGAAAATGGTCAATTGGTGCAAAAACTAACTAGTTAGGAGACTTGTGTATAGTATTTATGCAACTGTCAGGCAGTTTCACTTTGAGAGCAACAAGGAAGATGCCGTAAATGTGTTTCATATCTTGAACGATGCAAAGCATTTCTCAACATATAGATAAAAGATGTTAGATAAAATGTTCTCTTATCGTTAGTATTTCTGAGTCTTCATCTCACTGTTTTCCATGTTTGTGCAATTGAAGCAAAAACCCTCAAAGCAACATAGTGAAGGGTCTGTTTGTCATTTCATAGAGACAAGCCTTCAGGCCCAACTAGCCGAGTGCCGAGCTCAGGCCGAACACTGGCAGGGTGTGGCAACTATCTGTGAGCTGAGCAAACAGGAGGAACTGGCAGAGCTGCAAAAACAATGTGATCAAGAGATTCAGTCTCTGCAAGAGGCTCTCAGAGGTCAGTGTGTGTGTATTGTCTGACTGTAAGTGTCTATTAAAGGTGTGTTTGTGACAGTCTTTGTGTGAACATGGTATGATAATTTCACATAATAACAGCTGTAACTGACAGTGTAACAAACGCCATTTGTGTTTGGAGCCTTATTCATAACGTCTTCAAGGAAAATGCAAAACTGATGTCATGAGTCAAAGATTGACATCTCTTTGGACAAACACAAACAACTTCATAGAGAAAATATTGTTCCGCACACTTTGCATACTTACAAGGATAAGTGAAAGTTTTAAGAAAAGAGAACTTTTCAGTTTGCAACAAATACAATAAAAAGCAACTTTTGACAGCTTTGTTTTAATTCATCAACTTAAGAGCCTCTCCAGAACATTAGACAGACCTTGGCTTTTATTTTTTCTCTATACAATTACATTTTATTTATATTGTGCCAAATCACAATAGCAGTCATCTCAAGGCACTTTTCACATAGAGCAGGTTGTACTCTTTATTCTACAGAGACACAACATTTCCCAATGAGCAAGCACTTAGACAGCAGCAAGGAAAAATTTGCCTTTAAAAAGGAAGAAACCTCAAGCAGATCTGGGCAAACAAGGACTAGACTATGCATTTCAACTCTTAGTTGAAGCATGTTATTAATTTTTGGGAGAGGGTAAAAAAAAAACATTATTGTACCTGAACTTGCTTACTGTAAATACAGAAGTATACTAACTGCGACTGGAAACCGCTGATAACTTATCACCGTGATGGTGATAAAACATTTTAAAAAGTGCAAATGAGTAAAGGGAACTAGAGTCAAGTGAATCAAGTTTATTTATAGAGCACATTAAAAAAACAGAGTTTGACAAAAGTGCTTTACAGAGAGATTAAAACAGATATATGACTCGTTTTTGGTTCCCATTTGTGTGGTTTCGAATTGAGGCCAACACTTTCAGTTGGTTTTCTGCTTGATATTTCATACAAAATTTAGATTGAGCAGAAAAAAACTCAGCAGAGGGCAGTGAAACAGTTATGTATACTAAGTTGTGCTCTTTGTTTAAGGTGTGAAAGTCTTTATTATTATTTAATTATCCTGTTGTTTTTTTAGAGACAGCAGCGCAGTATGAGGCCAGGATTGCTGTTCTGCAGTCTCAGCCAGTGGAGTGGAGGAGAGCCAGCGGACAGAGCCTGGTCAGTGTGCAACTGTGTGTCTTTTCCCAAATTTGTTGACAAGTGTTTTTTGACTCAATCCCACCCTTTTTGTTTCTCTCCACCTGTTAGATCAGTGGAAGAAAAGGCAGGATGGAAGCAGAAGCTGCCAGTAATGAATCGCCGCCCTCCATCACCAACAGCCTGTCTCATGCCGACAGGATGCACAGCCAACCAGCGGAGCTCGAGGCGGCAGCAGAGGGAGAAGGGGCGGCACATACCACTGAGGGGTATTTTTCATTGCGGAACTGCGACTCTGCCTCGTTGTCCTCCTTCTCCTTAGACACTCCCTCTCTGCCCAGAAAACTTCACGCTCAGGACGATACCGACTCGCTGGTCTCCACGGGAACTTTGGTGCCTGAAGCTATCTACCTGCCGCCCGCTGGACATCGGCTGGTCACGCACAGTGACTGGGATGCACTTAATGCTCAGGTTTGGATTTTAAACTGTAATATTTGTCCCAAAGGTTTGTTTTCATACTTGCGTTAGATTATTGTCACTTTTCTGAACACAAATACACTCGCAAGAATTTGATTTTAAGATGGACTTACTGTATTAGGGACGAAAATAGAAAATAAAGCTGTGTTTGTTGGGCAGGTGTCAGAGCTGCGTGGGGAGTTGAGTCGACTGCAAGCTGAGAAGGAGGAGCTGGAGAAAGAACTGGATACACAGACCAACCACACACACAAACAGGTGGGCGACACTCCTCTGAATATGAGTATACAACCTGTGAGCCAGTTACACACACACACACACACACGTGCACACTGGATCTGATGTGCAGACTTGTATCATTTATTTGTATGTGTTTGTGTGTGTGTTTGTTCAGGTGTCAAGTCTCCAGTCTCAGGTCCAGACTTCAGAAGCCCTCCTTCAGGATTTACAGAAATCTTTTAGCCTATCACAGAACGCGGTCCAGAGTCGGCTGGTGAGTGATAATGATGTCGATCCTGCAGAGCGTACATGACTATGTCAAGTGTTATTTAAATTAGCCTTTTAAAATGTCAAGTTGCCAAGAATATAAAAGACATCTTTGTTTTTTCGCAAAAAAACTCAAATTTGTATGTCATCTGCGTGATGATTCATCATATATCACTCATTGAACAGAATTAACATGATTCCCAAGGCAAGTGTGCATAAATATAGTTATGCAATAGCCGCTAGTTATTAGTTGGTCAGAGAAAAAGATATTCATTCAGTACATGTTCAAACCTGCATTTGTGCGATGGCTTTTCTGTGAGTCCAGGCCGAGCTGTCCCTCTCCCAGAGGAAGATGTGCAGTGAGCTGTCCAGACTGAAAGGAGAGGAGGTCGAGGATGAGGGACCAGAGTCCAGCTCATCATTCCCAGCAACACTGCAGGTACGATTACGTTTACAGTTTATCCGCCCCAATAAGTGCTGGTAATAAAAACCAGCTTAGAATCAATTAAGTAACTAGTCACATAAACAGGGATTGTAGCATAATTAGTCAGGTATTTTCACATTGTCATTGAAATGTCATTTTAAATGGAAAGGGAACAGAAACCATTCTGATGCTTTTGATTGTGTAGAGGAGAAATCCCCTCAGTAAAGTTCTAGTTTTGGTTTCTTTTAATTTGATGAGTCCTGCAGTACAGGCGGTCGGATAGTGTTTGTGCTTGAACTTTTCTGATTGATAAATGATTAGTCAATGAACTTCAGAAACCAGCACCGCTTCAGCTACACAGCTGTAAAGGAGACAGCGCTGTGTTTTCACTGTTGGGCTCTAACCTGCAGGGGGCACACTGTGAGGAGCGCCTTCGCATTGAGATAGTCAACCTGAGGGAGCAGCTGGACAGCCGGGCAGAGGAGTATGGTCTGTGCTTTATATCTTTTATTATTATCAAGGGTTTTCTTGAATACTGTCTTCACTGTGACACATTTTTAATTCTTCATTTCCTCTCTTCCTGCCTGCTCGTCACTCGCCACTGTGGTCATCAGAAGTTTTAGAAGGTGAGTGAGCAAATCAAACTAATTAATCTGGTAAGCCATTGACTGGTGTAAATTTACATTTTTATTTAAATGTATTTTACTGTTAACTTTCGTATCCCTTTTGTTCAGCACCCAATTATTGTTACTGATCAAATTGATCGTCAAAACTGGGAAAATTAAACCAAACTTGAAATTAATTGTAATTTTTCTTGAAGAATAACGACAGAAGTCACTTAATTTACAGAAGACCGGAAGAAAGAATATTTTTAGCCCTCATCAGTGTCACAACTATGCAGTACAGATGCCTCTTAAATGGCAAAATCACACAGGTGATTTGGGTATTTAGCAATGCCAATTACCTAAATCCCCTTTAGATAATTGGCATTGCACCTAGCAAGGCAATCGTTCATATACATGACATCTAATGAGCATTCAGCATTGGAACAAGGGAGAAAGTTTTTAGTTCACCATTAAGAAATATCTACCAGACTTGCTAATACATGAAATGCCTTCAGACTTTATGTGTTGATAATAATAACAACAACATAATAAATTGGCTTCATAGAGAATAACATTAATATTAATGGAGCTTTGTGATTGTTTCTACAGTGCAGCTTTCCAGTCTAAAGACGGAGACCGAGAGGATCCAGGCACAAAAGGATCAGCTGCAGGCTGAGCTGCTGGCCTGCCGCACTGAACTTGAAGCCCTGCGGGTGGCACTCTCTCATGTACAGAGCAACAACAAGACACTCACTAATGATAAAGTAAATCCAACCTGTTTTTTTGTTATTTGTACTGGTGGAAAATCCTGTGTGTGGTGAACTTTAGTGGCATGGCAGGGCAGAAATATTAATTCTGATTTTTATAATGAGAAAACTGAACACTTATGACTATTGGTGGTAGGCAATATATTGATAATTGACATGACTGAAATGAGACTTGATGTTTAGAATCCTATTTATCTATGTATGCTACAGTATATATTTTTGATATTACCAATACCATTAGGGGTCTGACAAACACAGGGGCATTAATGTTACTCTTCTCTCTGGCTGTCAGGCGGCCCTGCAGCAGCAGTGTCTGGAGCTGCGCAGCCAAGTGATCAGCCTGCGCTCCCAGGTCGACACCAGCCAGACTGTTCAGATGGACTTTGTGCAGCTCTCCCAGTCGCTGCAGGTAAGAAGTGGAGGATGGTAGAAAATTGAGAAAATGACTTTCAGAAACGTAAACGAATCAGTCCCTAATAATTAAAACTCATCCACAAGGATTAAAATCAATAGACATATATTATTTGACTCACGTCTCGCTCCCCTTTTCAGGTGAAGTTGGAGTTGATTCGGCAGGCTGAGAGTCTTGAACAGGTCAGAGAAATCCTGGAGGAGGGAGTCAGTGAACCTGGCGCCCCACCTGCTGAAGCCTCGTGAGTTTCAGAGCGTCACATTGGAACCAAAGAGCAGAGACCAAGATGAAACCCCCCCTAGAGTGACCAATAAAGCTCAAATGACCATGGCCGCATGAAATACTGATGCTGTGGTAGAGAGACCACTGGAATCATCACAGCTGGTGCTGCTAGCACTTGTATAGTGACACTGAGGAAGGTGTATATACTCCTAGACAGACACAATTGTTTGTTTCAGAGATGGTGGTTTGGTGTCTGAAATAGTTGCTTATGACTGAAACGGTTGCTTGCTGACCAAAGTGATTTTTGATGAACCGTGACTACTTAAAATTGTCTCACACTCCATTTTTTCATACATCCAGTAACACATTTATTACTGTAGTAATAGACATGTAAATATATTCTGTTCATAAAACTGACACAACTCCAGCAAAAACACTCAACAGTCCAACACTTTTTTGCACTCTTGGTAATTAATATGCAAACTACATGATGATTTTCACATGCAGACTTTTATGCATCTTCTTTGTGAAGAGATATGAGGACCTCTGGAAGCAACGGATCACAGTGCAATAATGAATAATGAAGTGATGCAAAACAGAGGGACTCCCCTAAATTAACTGCAATTTAGATGTGATTTTATTAAGTATATTAATTTGTTGTCTTTTTGTCTTAGCCTAGCATTAACGCTTTGTGTTCTTACTACAACCACAGTAGATTTTAGATTTCCAGCAAATATGATGACGTGGAAAAAGAAAGAAGCTGAGTAAAAATTAAGAAATGTGCCAATTTGTTTTGTCTTGATTCAAACTGAAAAATGACACACTGATAAGTTGTCACATTTTTTCTTCCTTCAACTTTTTAGGCTTATAATCAAATAATTATTTATTTTTTTATTAATCCTGGGCTCAGAACATGCGGAGTCGCTTAATATGCAGAAGGGTCACCAGAAACATCTCTGAAGTAATATATGTAATTATATAAATAAGAAAACAGGATAAATATTGTAAAATTTACATTTAACATATTTGGATTTACTTGGATACGTCTGAATTTTTCTGATTCAACAAGATAAACTTTACAACTTGAAATATGGACACAAAATATATAAAAACACTTTTTAGTTTAGTTTAATGTAGTAGATTTAATTTATATGTTACCTGTTTTACTTACTGAATTTTTAATCATAGCTGCAATTTTCTCATTGACAAGCCAGAAACCAATTGAAAAAAGTAAGAAAAGTGATCATAACCAAGTAAAAAAACTCAAAATAGGTTGAATGTTAATATAACAGCTGTAGAGGTCTTCAGGTATTCACTGATTATTATTCACTACATGATAATCCTGTCGTGCTCTGCTGCACGACGTCATTAAAGTCATGAGATGGTGCTAAACCTTAACACAAAAACTGAACACTGATGTCCAAGTTTGACAGTTTCTTTATTACATATCTTTATTCTTTAAGAATAGAATCAACACAGAATAGTTTTAATAACTCTTATCTATACTGTATATTTATTTCAGTACATACACAGAAAAATAATAATTTTGCAGCTTTTTTTTGGTGTGTTTTCAGATGGCCTTTTCTTTTGTATTCATGCCACTTGAAGCTTTAAACATGTCAAGTGACTGTTGGCACACTCTCAGTTGGAGCACTCAGAGTTTTCTCTCCATCCTCTGTGTCTGAGCGCTCTCTCTGCCTCAGATGCTCTTTGCACTCGTTGCACTTTGCATCTAGACTTTTCCTGGATGGACAAAAACAGAAACTCATCAGTTGTGTGTCATTAATTTAATAGGGAACCATTCACTGCATACAATCCTGCCACACTCAATAGAAACTTTTTCCTCACTTTGCGACTGAGCCAAGTAAGAGAATTTAAATAGTTTGATGCATTTTTAACACGTTCTTTGGATGAGAAACGTGAAAAAAAAGTGTACAGTCATGCTAGCAGCTCTGTGCAAGGCTAAATGCTAATGACTGATAACATACTGATGCTAGGCAGATAATATTTACTATGTTCACATCTTAGTTTAGCATGCTAACATTTATTTAATTAGCAGAACACAAAGTACAGCTGAGGCTGATGGGAATGTCATTAGTTTTGCAGGTATTTGGTCATACACCAAAGTATTGGACAGATTGAAGTTATCTGATGGTGGTGCTAGATGAAAAGATAAGGGACAAATTTCATTGTCCAGACATTTCACTCAAAATCATAAATGTGAACCTAATGGGGGCACAAGGGTTTGTTTTATGAAGACCGGTTATATATGTACAAAATGTTATGGAAATCTGTCCAATAGTTGTTTGGACCAAAGATGCGGACACACCTAACAGACAGACCCAGTTTACACATTTCTAGAACTTTTATAACTTTTTATAATTACATTTTCTTGCAGAAATAATACAACACAATCCAGCAACATTTTGATTGCCATATAACCTTTTTAACACAATGCACAATATTAGTTTGATTGCAGTAAGTCAAACAGCAAGAACACACTGAATTTACCCACCAGCAATTTACTATTTCTACTGTACGAGGATCAACACGCTACTTCAAGCAGTAACCCAACATTACTTTTGCAAGATTCCAATAATAAACAATAAACATCAACTATGTAATACTATGCATGATGCTGATAATAAATATTAGATTTCCACTGACATTTTTGGACAGATTTAGAGTCAGTAGGACTGACCACAGATGCACTCAGCATCCAAATTCATTAGTCCAGAAAGATAAGCAAGACAGACAAACGGGAACAGACACACACTGTATAAAACCCAACATGAAAATTGAAAGACATGCACAATGCAGAGTGCTTCAACCTTTAGGTTGAGGCTGGGGAATACCTTGTTGTGTTACAGGGATATGGAGTAGGGGGAAACGGGTTTAGACTGGATTGTCAGAAAGGCAACGGTGGGTGAAAAAGAACATCAAAGGACAGGAAAATTAGATAAAGGTCATCAGAGTCAGCACAGATTAGAAAAAGGAGGGTGGAGTTCAATAAAAGCTGTGTAAGGAATAAGTAAAGGTAGATAGGTTAACAGTTAAAAATACATTAAAAGGCATTAAATTATTCTGCAGGTTCCATTAATTGAGCACATGTTTACTTAAAAATAAATGGAAAAAGAGACCAGAAATGCACAAATCAAGGTTGAAATGTCAAAGGAGGATGAATAGATGGATGTTTACATATTTTTCGTTTATATCACAAGTAATCACAAGTCAATTTATGCACAGCACTTCAGCTGTACCCAACTATTATAGCTACAAATGGTTGCTGCATAATGTTATTCTAATTTTCTAGTACTGTAAGGAATTAAAATAAATGTGGTTTAGAAAATGTTATTTCATGTGATTATTGTTGATGGGAGACTTTAATAGTACTTTTTAAGTACAATAAAAACAACATTTTAATGCACACTGTCATCAAATCCTAAACAAACACTTTATGCAGTAGGAATAGAATAACCTTTTTTAATGAAATAAAATTTCCTATATGTGTAGTTAATATGCCTTATTCCATATGTCATAATCTGTGCTCCTTATAAAATGCACTATATTGTATGTACAGTTTAAATTTTAATCCCCAAAAATTGAAATACATTAATTAATAATACATGCTAAACCAGTTAGATGTTCAGCTTACCCTCCAGATAATTGCGAGCCACAAACTTGAGAAGCTCATCAAGCAGGATGACTGGGATGGAGAGCTTCAACACAATAAGCCACTGCTCAACAGTCAAGTGAGTGAGCTTGAAGATCATCTGTTGAGAAGAGAGAGCGACACTGTCTTAAAACTGCTGAACTGTATGTACAACCTCTAGTTAGAAACAGCTGTATATTAATTATACAGGTGCTACTATTGTGGATGGCAACATCAAAATAATCATAATAATCAGTATATGTCTGTGTGTCTCTCATGTAAGAATGTGTTTAAACTGTGAACAATTCCCTTCTGTGAGTTTGTATCTGTTTTCTTCTGTTTGGTCACTTTAAACATTATTCTTTGAAAATATTCTCTGTACATGTTCAATGTTGTCAAGGCATGAAAAAATATCTGAAAGAATGAAGAAAAGCTATTTCGTCAGACCATTTGATAAGTTCATAAAGGCCTCACAGAGCTGAGCTTCTGGTTTGATTGTGTGCCACCTCTGTTAGTTATTTGGGCAATGATGTGAGCGAGAACATGGAGGCTGGAGAGGCGGTGTGTGAGTGTGCCAGTGCAGGGAGGAGTGGATGGATGTTTGATGTAGAGAAGAGGGCTGTAGTGCAGGAGGCCAGACTCACGGGCAGGGGGTCGACGTAGATGATCATGAAGTGAAGGGACATGGAGAGGCTCATGGCAGCCACCAGCCAGACGTTGCTCCAGGGGGGCATGCGCACCAGGGACTGGTTCTCAGACAAGCTGGGGGACGGAGGGGTGGGGGGTTGGATGGGGAGGCGTAGTGTTATGTTAATGCAGACTGAAAATGTGTGAGTGCACACGAACGAGTGTCTGTGTGTTGAGGTGAATGCATGAAAATAAATGTGTACAAAAGTGTGTGAAGAATAAGCATGAAAACTAGATTCCAAAAACAGTTCAGCACTGAGGGAACATACACGTTAATATATCATGAAAGTGCTGCTGCTTCATGTAAACATAATGTGAACTTATCTGCATACCAATGTGCTTCTAGCATGTTATGAAGTGTGTATAATCATGCTAATCACAATGCCAAATTTCTGATGTTTTGTATGCATATTGTTGAGGTAGAATCAGACGACTAAAAGTAGCGATTCCAAGCAAAAGTGCAGCATTAAAAATGTTACTTAAATAAACACCCCATTAAGCACAGATTTTTCCAGTGAGCACTAAGAAAATTCCCCCTTCAGCAGATGAATGTGAAATTAGCCTTCTAGTGTCAAACTCTGCACATACTGTACATCATTGTGCACAGTGAAGCTCAAACATCCAACTGAAAGAACAAGAATAAAAAGTGCTCAGCTGGAAGCACCCGCAATGCCCTGTGAGTTCAATCAGTAGTCAAACCTGTTCAGAGCATTGCACATCTCGATGGTGACCAGCACTGACAGAGCCATGGTCATTGGAGGAGAGGACTCGAACACCTGACAGTGGACCCCTTCAAAGTCCTCATTGTCCTCGCTGCACTGCATGAAGTGGGACTGACAGGGTAGATACAAAGATCATTAATAACTCAAGTCTGGTAGTCTCTTTGAAGCTGAAATGTTTCTGGTTACAGTGGTCGGAAGGAGGTGGATATAGATAAAGTTCAGTAATAACAGAGCATTAAATACTAACCAGCTGGTGGAAAGTGACTCCTGGGCCTTCCTCACAGTACAGGAACCACCAGGCAGCTGCAGCAACAGTTGCAGCACCAACGTAACCTGGAAGAGATATTGTCACGCTAAATTAGGAAGTCTGAAAGCTTTGATCCAAAAAAACAGCAGTGCTGATATTTGTTCATATGGCAAAATTCAAATCCACTTAAATGAACATGTGGATGGTAAACCTGCAATGGCTGCCAAAGAAGTTTTGAAAATACTGTTGTCAGTGTTGATTTGGTGCATGAGGCTGTTGTGTTGCCAAGGTAACAAAATAATTTCGATGAAAATTACAGATTCTGTTGAGATGAACACTTGAGCTCAGAGTCTTATGTAGCTTGTCTTTTAAACGAAGACATTATCACATTTTAGAAATGCCAAACGAAAATGTCAAAGTACATGAGGGATTTATCTGCATTGCCAAAGTATCAAAGTAAACACGTTTCTGCACTGACATAATTTACGGGTATAAAAACTAATGACAAGAGCATAATATGTTGTACCTCCAATGGTCAGGTATCTAAAGAAGAGCCAGCCAGAGATAAGGGGCTCTTTGGGGGATCGTGGGGCTTTGCCCATGATGTCCAGGTCAGGAGGGTTGAAGCCCAGTGCGGTGGCAGGAAGCCCGTCAGTCACAAGGTTGACCCACAGCAGCTGGACGGGGATGAGAGCCTCAGGCAGACCCAGAGCAGCAGTCAGGAAGATACTAGAGAGGTATGAGAAACATAATTATTGTCTTGGCACAATCCCTTTCATCCTTGATTTGGGCTTGTATTTCTGTTCATATAAGATCACATGAGAGTATTAGTGATGACAGTGTTTACATCACATTTCCCATGAATAGAAAGGATGGATATAAGCAAAGATCTGAGTAAAAGATGAAAACATTTACATAATTTGGTGTATCAGAAATATGTTTTCCTTCTGCTTTCTAATCCTGTTAATCATCTTGTTACCCTGTAGATTTGCCCTTTCCTCCCTGACCAGGTGCTCACTGGTCATTTTTGACCAACAAGGTGATTTTTGAAAGTGTTGTTAAGCAAATATTAATTCAAATGAAGGATCCACTGGTGACCACTGTTACCATCATTTCTCAGGCTAATCCTCTTGCCACATTTTCTGTAAATCTCACATAAGAAGTACTTGTTTTTACACCTAATCCCCATCATCACAATTAACAATTACTCACCAGACGACCTCGCCTACGTTGGAGGAGATGAGGTAGCGGATGAACTGCTTCATGTTGTTGTAAATGGCTCTGCCCTCCTCAACAGCAGATACAATGGAAGAGAAGTTGTCGTCAGCCAGGACCATCTCAGAGGCAGACTTGGCAACGGCAGTGCCAGAGCCCATGGCGATACCAATCTCCGCCTTCTTCAAGGCAGGGGCATCGTTTACTCCATCACCGGTCTTGTTGAAGGGTAAAATAGAGAGGAATAATGTATTGATGAGTGTCATAAAAGTTCTTCAAATGCTATCCATCTTTCAAGTCAAACGATATCATTCCATTTTTAGCGCAATAGACTCAACAAATTGATAGGCTAATCTTTCTTCTTCTTACCATGGCAGTAATCTCATCAAAGCCTTGCAGAAACTCAACGATCTTCGACTTGTGGGATGGTTCCACTCTGGCAAAGCAGCAAGCCTTTCGGACAGCATTTTTCTGCTCATATGGAAGGAGGTCATCAAACTCACGACCGGTGAAAGCTTTGTTAGTGACATCCTCATCTTCACTGAAGATGCCGATACGACGGCAGATGGCCACTGCTGTGCCCTTGTTGTCACCTGGGGGGAGACAGAAAAGAAGTGTGAGTTTAAGTCTTTGAATGAGTTCTTGTACAATAAGAGTGCAATAGAGAAATACTGACCAGTGATCATGATGACACGGATACCAGCTGCCCTGCACAGCTCGATGGAGCTCATAACTTCCTTACGAGGAGGGTCAAGCATGCCAACGCAGCCCACAAAGGTCAAATCAGTCTGGAGACAAAAACAAAGACAAGTTTAGTGTCTTTTGGAGCTACTTGCATGCAAGAATTTAAACAACATTTGTGTAGTGTCATCAAAGTAGCGCCTAATTTCTTACTCAATCACCCACCTCATAGTCTACAAACTTGGTGGCGTCCTCCAGGTTCATCTCCTCCTTCCTCAGAGGTGAATCACGGGTGGCCAGTGCCAAACAGCGGAGGGTGTCGCGTCCGGTGCCCCACTCCTTGATGACTGACAAGATGTGGTCTTTGATTGGGCCAGTCAGGGGTACACGGGTGGTGCCCACACGAACGTATGCACAACGTTCAATCACTCCTTCTGGAGCACCCTGGTAACACATTTAAAAAATATTTTCATTTGCTTACGTACATAAAAAATAAAATATTCCATATCATCTAAAGAGGGGGTGAAAACTGCAATCTGACTACTCCAATCAGACCATTCCTCACATATAGAAGCTTGATCTGTTGTGATTGATTTCTTTTATATCTTATAATGTTTAATATTTTTCTGGTCATAGATCTTTTTGTATATGTCATGTTTCACAAACTCACTTTGATAAACATCTTGTTTCCAACTGGGGCTTTAGCGGACTTGGCAGGAGAGCAGTAGACTGACATGGACTTCCTGTCTCTGGAGAACTCCAGTGTGAAGTCCTTCTTCATCAGCTGCTTAACCACCTGTCAGAAAATGCAGGAAAATACGGTTAACTAAACAATAAAGATCACAAAATCAACCTGGTGCTTCACATCACCAGTTGGCCTCTAAACATGAATTTTAAAATGTAAAAGCTTAGATTACACTTTAATTTAATTTAATTTCTGTTTTCTCTGTTTCAGTGAGATGCCTCAGTACAGCCAGTATGGGATCTTTTGTGAACTTACAGAACAGCAAGCGTCTGCCCTCTCCACCTTGGAAAGGCCACGCACTTCAGTATTGAACACGTTCATCTTCTCGACCAAACAGCTCAGAGCTGTTTCAGTGGCCTCACCCACTTTCTCATAAATACCCTTTGACTGCATCATGGAGAGAGAAAGAAAGAAAGGACAAAAGAAAGTAAGTAGTGGGTTAACATAGCAGTGTGTCATATGTAGACATAAATACTATTAACACAAAATATCTTTAATTATCTGCAGACCTCATTGTAGTCCAGTGAGGAGTCATTGCACAGAGCACAGATGGTAGCGAGCTCAACCAGTCCGTCATACTGTCCGCACTTCACAAACTGGCCGTTCCTCGTTCTGGTAAAAAAACATTTTGTCAATATTGTTGTTCAGGAATAGGTTACTTTGTTTATGTGTGAACTCTTTTGACACTTACACTTCTCCTTCAGGGGTGTACTTTGAGCCAGAGATGTCAAACTGACCAAGGGAAATGCTGTCACCATCCACTTTTTCAATGATAAACATCTGTGTGGAAACATGACCAAAAAACACATTGGATCTGCTCTCCTTTTCATTCACCATCAGACTCTCTTTACTGAAAAATGTATGTCCTGTGTTTATGAACTGACCTTAGTTACACACATCTGGTTGGTGGTGAGGGTACCAGTCTTGTCAGAGCAGATAACTGAGGTGCAGCCCAGGGTCTCCACAGAGGGCAGGCTTCTGACGATGGCGTTCTTCTTGGCCATACGACGTGTTCCCAAAGCCAGGCAGGTGGTGATGACAGCGGGAAGGCCTATGATGCACGGAGGAAATACATAATCATGCTGATTACAGAAAGGGCAGATTAGAATATGGATGAAACATTAGGAGGAACTTCTCAAGCCAAGGGACCAGGTGACAAGAAGGACATGTCTGTTCCACACCTGGATTTTAGGGCCTTTAACAGTCAGTTGGAGCTACGATATCTTAAAGCTATCGTCCAAAACAACCCTTCACCAAATAGTATCAAAACTTCTGCAGCCAAATGATACCTGCCTTCTATCCTTTTTGTACTCAGATCTAAAAAAACCCCCATTTATATGGTTTTGCTGCTTACAGCCAATCACTGCAAGTGATTTACAGCAATGTGTGATTACCCCACTCCCGCTACCAGCTACAACCCATATAGTCTGTGGTGGTGACGTCAAGTGCAGTGTATTTCTCAGAGTTGGCAGTTCAGCGCACTGAGAAGCCACAAAAATATAAATTTTAATACTTTTATCACTTTAACAATGTATTTGTGTAGAAATCATTTGGCTGAGGACCATAAGTGGTAAAAATATTGGTATTGGTATCACTTTAAGGGTATTGGTATTGGTACTGGTATTGTCATTTTTTAAACGATACCCTAGCCCTAGTTGGAGCACACCCAAACTACTGTGTTGTCCAAGGTATTCCTGTGGGAGAGGCTGCTACAAGCCAGTCAGTCCTCCTGAGATCTCTGTCCAGATTCTTGGCAAAAATCTAGTGTAATCGATGAGGCCAGTGGACTGTGATAAGGGTGTGTAGGAGCTGTGGAGAGAGTCCAGTTTAGTGACATTTTGGTGGCATCTGTGTTTGCAGATTGTTTTGTCCTTGTGGCATCATCAAACTGTGGCCTCTGATGTGAGTTGGCACAGTTTGCAGGTGACTGTGATGTAATGGCAACAAGTTTGAGCGTCTCAAGTTCTGTCCCAGAAATTGTAATCAGTCCCATTCATGCAGCAGAGGATTTGGTTTTCCAAGTGGAAGTGTTTGACGATTTTAGGGTCCTATTCAGAGTAGTTAGAGTGGACAATGTACTGGACTAAAGTATGAGCTGAGTGACTATGGGGGCTCTTGATTTACTGGCTAAATGTCTTTCCAACTCTAAATCCATTCTCAGAGTTGGGTAGTGACCAAGAAAATCCGATAAAAAAAAAATAGTTGAGTGTCCTGTATGTGAACAGCTGCTTCTATAGGTTGGGAGCAGCGTGATATGGTGCTTCAGGCACCTGCTGAGGACGCTTATTTAGGTGTCAGAAAAAACAGACTGGGCAGAGATCCCAGGCTAGACCCAGACACACTGAGGGACATGATATGCCAGCTGGCCTGAGAACACTCTGGAGGAGCTGGCAGAATACATAGAAGATTATAAAGATGTCTAGGCTGTTCAGCTTTCTCTCACCTGCTAATAAAAGCATCAAATCTCTCTCGAGGATAAGTGGTGTGTTAACTTATTTGTCCTTTTCTATTGTACATTTGTAAATTTGGGCCTTGAAAATATAAGCACAATCTGACAAAACTAGACTGATCATACCTTGAAAGAAATCCACATTAATATTTAAAAAAAAGTATAATACTGTGTAAGATTGTAAAGACCAATCATGAGACAATGGTCGTCATTTCACTTTTAATGGACTGGTAGCTGCAGTGTCACATGACAAGCTACACAAGATAAATCTTAGATATGATAATCTTCTTGGGCAACTAAATTGAAGTTAATCCCAGGGGCTTACCTTCAGGGATGGCAGCCACAGCGAGAGCCACAGCAATCTTGAAATAGTAGATAGCACCACGGAACCAGGAGCCTCCATGGACGGGGTCATTGAAATGGCCAATGTTGATCATCCACACAGCCACACAAATGAGGGAGATGACCTGGAGGCCGGACAGTCAGAGGCATGTGTGAGATGTAATTTAGAACAGCTATAGGTCTTGAAATTTGTACAACGTCACTAAATGAATAAAAACCGGCACTGTTTCTGAAAGCCTTTTTGTTTATCTGCCTCTCCCACCTTGGAGAGCTGCTCTCCAAACTCGTCCAGTTTCTGCTGCAGGGGGGTCTTTTCCTGCTCTGTGGCAGCCATCTGGTCACGAATCTTTCCAATCTCAGTGGAGACGCCAGTGGCAACAGCAACACCAGTGGCTCTTCCAGCAGCGATGTTGGTGCCCTGAGCAGAATTTTAAGAGAGAGGAAGAAGGTACAGGTTTGTTTTAATATGAGGTGATTTTTAATTGGTAACTGTTCTGCACAATGTTATAAATGACATAGATGAAATGACAGTAACACATCACTGTAAAAAAAAAAACAACTTTCGTAGTTTGAGTGAAGTAAGTTAATTAGTTACAGGTGTGCATTAAACGGCAGATTTTCATTGTCTTTGGCCAGAACAGATCTAGCAACATGATGAGGATGAAACATACCATCTGAACCAATGGTAAATAGTAAAAATGTATTACCAGTATATTAAAATTAAAAATGTAGATACATCTTCTTTAAGGGGGTCATATTTAAAAAATGTTTGCATGTTGCAATAGGGAAAGCACAGGTGTATTTAATAACATGATTCCATTTCGATGTGTCAGGGTAGCCCTGGTATTGTGTATGCTCGCTTATTGTCATGGCTCACTGGCTCACCTAAATTCAACTGAGCCATACATCTGTGCATTTGCTGCTATGGTGAGTGAAAATGCCTGCAATGAAAAAGGTTTATTTGATGGAGGAAAGGGAAAGGGGCTTGACTAAAAAAAAATTGTTTGAATGTACAGCAAGGGGAGTTTATCAGTTTGATGAAGACAACCAGGTGGAAAAAGAAAGAGTCGAGCCATGGTAAAAGAAAGCAGGGTTCAGGAAACAGAGGATCATACAGAGTTGCCAACACTTAACATGCTCTCAGTGAAAAAGCAGCAGGGAGTGAAGGAGAGACTCACAGAGAACAGCATGTTCTTCTTGTCCTGGTTGACGGCACGGGGGTCTGGGACGGCTTCAGTGTGTTTGATCACACTGACGGACTCACCTAGGAGACACAACTCATGTGTCAGGTGGGGTGATCAGAGAAGAAAGCAAGCATCAAGAAGATGTCATCTTTTTTTGTAATGTAAGACCTACCAGTAAGAATGGATTGGTCCACACGCAGGGTTGTTGACTTGATGGAGATGATCCTAATGTCAGCTGGCACTTTGTCACCAACTAGAGTCCACACAAACACACACAGGGAGAGAAATACACAAAAAGAGATACTTTATTAACTTTCAAAGCCTTTCTTTATATATTCTTTAAGGTTTTACATGACAAACAGCTTCATGTCAATCTGACCGCAGCATTAAAACAGGATGGAGGGAGCAGGGGGCACAGGGTTGATTGACTGGTTTTAGCACTCTGGATGGGTAGTGTTGTTATTGAAAACTGATACCACAGTCAGAGGGAGAGAGAGAGAGAGAGACCTTGGGGAGATCATGAAATGAAAAGAACAGGTGTACAGCAAACAGAGTAAGAGGGAGCGAGCGAGTCGATATTAAGTGTATTTATACTCAAGCTTTGTTTTTTTTTTCTTCCCACAGCAAGTTCCTTCGGTTCCCCTCCACCCCCTTTTTCTGTGACTGCCTTAAAAGGGCTCATGTTCAATCTCAAGGACATCAGTATCCCTGTACTCATATACACGCACGCACGCACACACACACACACAAACTCACGCACATACACTAAGACCTACATGCACGTGAGTCTGTTGAAGCATATGAACGGACAGCGATCCAGTAGCTATAAGACTTCTTTATGTTTAACAGAGGTCAAAAAACATGTCAGGCTGCCGGTCACTCACATGTGCACAAGCCAAACTGCAACCACTTTTTAATTTACTAGAGGATGTTTTTTGTTTTCTTTGGTTGAAACTATCCCTCAGACTTTATCACCAAATCTTTAACTGCGTTGAATCTTTTAATACTTGCTGCTCAGAAAGGTTGAGAAATCTTTGATGAGTCACAGCTTACATTCTTAAGGTATGTCCTGAATATTTTTATATTCTTAGTGCACACAGTACTATTCAGCTAGTATCCACATGTACAATGCCTACCACTTATGATTTACATACTGTTTACATACAAGAAGAAGAAATCTCTCCCTCACAAGAATTTTGTTGCTTTTTAACTGTTTTTCTATGCAAGTATGACAGTTATTATATTTATGTGCACATATATATTTGAATTTAAATGTCCCTATGCTAGCTGCTTCTTTTGCTTACTTGTCTCCTTTCCTGAATGGAAACAACTGTTCAGCAGACTGGTGGCTCCATTTCTAATGGTTCTGCTCAGCTGTGTTGCATGCATAATCAGAGCTAAATTAAAGGGACTAGTATTTATAGGCTCATATTGTGGAGTATGAGGAACTGGGCAAATACTTCTTCCTGTCCTACATTACTCATGTGCCGACACAACATGAGTCCACCATCAGTCCTGACCTTTCACACCATATAGATACATTTAGCAAAGTTGCTTTGAGTCATACATCAATATGACTAAATACGTTATTATGCTGAAGTTATGGGATTTTTATGGGATGTTTTTCTTCCGTATTTCAACCTATAATAATGTTCTTAATTGTGGGCTGAGACTATTATGTTCTTCAGTAGTCTTCAAGTCTATTTATTGTCTTGATTGGGTCAACCAACTAGATGCCAATATATACTCTGAATATAACTGTTGCTGTCAAATCACTAACTGTTTTTAAGTGTTTTCAGTGGTTGAATAGACTTTGAATAAATGTATCAGGTAAGGCAGTTATGAGAAACTCTACATAATAGGGAATCGTACCGGAAACCTCCACCACATCACCAGGAACGATCTCCCGGGCCTTGATTCTCTGCACACTCTTCCTGTCCGACCGGTAAACCTTGCCCATCTCAGGCTCATACTCCTTCAGAGCCTCAATGGCATCCTCTGCGTTGCGCTCCTATTGCAAAAAACACACACAAAACAAAACACGTGGTCATGCCAACTCTAGATAAACTGGGCCAGTATTCTCTTATTCAGTATAAATAACGCTATTTCACACATCACCACTGTGACACATTCAACCATGTCAAACCAATTTTATTTGTGTAGCCCTAAATCACAAGTTTATGCTGGTTACGCTTTTCTATTTACAAATGGTCATAACATATAATCAGTAATGACATTCATTCAAAGTTCAGCTGGGATTGTTCACCATTTAAAAAACAATATGAGAAAAGAGAACTTGATAAAGCTAACTTGTATTTTTTCCGAATTATACAGTGGTGCCATTTCTTTTGTTTTTGCTCCATTATTTTCAGCACCTGTATGTTGTATTAAACAAAAAATAATGTTTTCTCCTACAATATTTCTGCATTTTTCTCAAAACTATCAATAGTGTTAAATAAACTGGTCTCAGTTTGTCTGTTATATTGTTGCAATCATTAGCCTTTTATTTTACTATTATCTCTCTAATGTTCACCATTAAAGATATTCATGGAAAGCATGCACACTTGCTCAAAAACACAAATTAAATTAAAAAAATTCAATGTCATATGGATCTTTGCAGATCAAAATGTTCATTTATAGTTACCACAACCATTTATACTCTCCTTTTACACTTTATGAGTAAATGAAGACTCACAGCTACTCATCATTCATGTAATAGGATGTTATAAAGTTATATTTGTTAACAGTTAACACATCTTTAGTGGTCACAACGTGTGTGTTTGCAGCCTGGAGCTGAACAACAGGTTTATGAGGGAAGTAAAAAAGCCTGATTTGCAGTTCAGCCTGTGGTTTCTTGTAAGGCTACCCCCCGACCGCCTCAAAGTGTAAAGCCTAGCCAGCCGCTCTCGCTCTCTCCATTCTCCCTCATACCCCCCATGTGTGAATCCTTGTGCATAGTTTCCAAATGACTGCCACGGGATTGATATGAACCCTTCCACCATGCACACACACAGACACGGGCTTGTGGTAACGTGATCGTCCCACTGTATTTTTACTGTGGATTGCACAGTGTGGATTGTAACGAAGCAGAATGCATTCTGAGCTTTCAAGGCAGGATGGGTCCCAATCCGCCTATCCCCTCCCATCCCCTCCTCTCCTCTCCACTCATCTCTGCTCGGTCAGTTGGCTTAACCTTTCACCCTTTCACCTCCTGTTGACGTCATGCCACTCATTCTGGCTTCCCTTGAACTTTCAGCTCTCAGCCATTGCTCTGGAAGGAGTGTGTGCTCACCGTAAAGGACAAAGGACTGCGACCTGAACAGGCCTCTGCTGTGTGTGATTTATTATGTACTGTTACTAAGTATAAGAGTCTATTTAGGTGTGTGTAAAAGACTGCATTCAGGGACGGGTATGTGTCCTTGTGATGGCAATTGTTCCTGTGCATGTGTGTGTGTGTGTGTGTGTGTGTGTGTGTGTGTGTGTGTGTGTGTGTGTGTGTGTGTGTTCTCACTGACCTGCCACACTCCAACAATAGCATTTGCAATGAGGATGAGGAGGATGACGAGGGGCTCGACAAAGGCTGTGACAGTTTCCTCACCTTCCTCGAACCAAGCCAGCACCTGAGAGAGAGAGTTAGCGACAGTGTTAGTTTGGAGCTTAATGCATCAATTATTTTTTCCCAACTGATCAATGAATCATTTACAACAATCTAACAATGATATGAAACCGAAAAAACAGCAAATCATCACATCTGTGAAGCTGGAACCAGAAAATATTTGACCTTTTTGCTCAATAAGCTACTTATACAATATCAATTATTAAAAGTGTTGGTTGAATTTATGTTGATCGTCATATCAATTTAGCACTAAATTAGCTCGTTTTCACATACAGAGTACCAACATTTAACCCATAAGCTTTTATTTTCACTTTAATTACCAGTAAAGTTAGAAAAAAACCTTTTTACACACTCTGGGACAACATCAAGTGTATACCTGCAATATATATAATTGTAAGTTGAATAATGTTTTGGGCTGCTTTGACCTCTGGGAATGTGTGAGGTACATTTTTCACATGTTTGGTTGCTCAACAATTGATCAATTAGTCAAATAAAAAAGAATATACTGTGAAGGATATTAGTTAGCTATTATGCAGCCTTTGATATACATAACAGTATTTTTTTATCTTTAAAGTTCTGTGGGCTTCAAAAGTGTTTCATCTGTAATGATGGATATATTAGTGGATCATCCAGGGTTGAAGAGGCTAATTAGTTACTGGTTGGTGATCTGCTTGCTGTCTTTCAGTTTGCTGTGCACCTGTTGCTCAGGCTGACAGTGTTATCTTTTACTGCTGGCAAGCATTAAATGGTCATGGTATGACCGCTATGAACCATCACCGGCTTAAACTTTGTCATTGTTCTATGTGTCAAATCTCTCCCCCACATATCTACATGTGACTCTTTTCCAGAACCTATATAGTCTAACACGTGTGAAACCCTGTGAGGTTGGAGTACCATGTTACTACACACAGGTCTGTTTTGGAAAAGCTTCATGTTGACATTGACACAGATTAGTTACGGGCCAGCAAAGCGAACCAGAGAGAGGAGAAAAGAGTCGCTCCTCCCTAACAGCATGTAACTTTTTTACTTATGATTGTAATCTGTTGTGTTTTTAATTTGCTCTCCAGCTTGTATCTTTTCTAAGGCTTTCCCAAAAATAGGCTGTGTTGCTCGCTCGCTCCAGTCTGTCTTCACCCTGCCTCTCTTCAAAGACACAATCGATCTCCTAAATGAGAGTCAGAGCCTGTCAGCACGTTGCAGCGGCAGGACATTCCTGTGTGTATGAATAGGATGGCTGTGTACTTGTACTATTTAGTGTTCTCCCTTTCAGAAACCATATACGACTCTGAATCTATTGCTCTCGTTTGTCATTGTAACAAACAATGCCATTGTGCAACCCAATCCCTGACTCCCCCCACACACCCTACCCGTCCCTCTGTCTCTCATTCTCTCCCGCTGCCGCAAGCCATCCCTCGTTCCCTCCATCCCTGACCTTTGTTCAAGGATACAGTTTCTTGTCCTGGCTTGAGACTTTCTTAAAATAAATATCCTGCCATGCATATGTGCGTGCGTACACACACACACACACACACACACACACACACACACACACACACACACACACACACACACACACACACACACACACACACACACACACACACACACACACACACAGAGCCGTCAGGCCTTCTAAGGCCATAATGACAGCTGTACAGGGAGGCAAGAGGGCAGAGATGGAGGATTAAGACAATGTGTCCAGCCTACTCTCAACAAAACAGTTTTGGAGAGAGTGACAGGGAGGGGAGGAGGGCGAGAGAGGGATTCCTTGCGTAAATGAGAGTGAGGACATGGGTCCAAATGTAATTTAATAACTCAGTGATGTACATGCTGTGTTTGTCCGCCTGAGCGTGATTTCAAAGAAAACAGGCAAGGGGTTAGAAACGATACGGCTCAGATCTCAACGATGAGGACCGCAGCACATTCTTATTTCACGGCCAGTTTATTTATTGATCAGTAACGTACATTTCTGAAATTACCAAATTTGTACTATTTATATTTGTTGTTTCAGCTTTATTCCGAGGGATGCAGATTTTTGATGACATTGATTTATTACTTTTTTCTGAGTCAAACATAGACCTAAACATAACCATTTGATTTGTGAAACTTGTTGAGTGTGGGAGTAATTCTTTATGCCACCTTCTTATTGGTCAGCTTCATCATGCTACATGTCTGGTTTGTTGGGTTTAAATTTCTCAGATGAAATAATCAATTCTTTAACTTTGAGGGCTCTCAGGCTTGAATTTCTGTGTTAAAACTCTCTTTTATTTGTTGCAGATTAGAAAATTAGACAACAGTCTGGAGAGGAAAATAATGAGATATATATGAATATTAAATTGACACATATCAGTAAATGTATTCTCTAATTTTTCCATTGGCTTTTTCTTTTCTTTTTCCAGACACTTCATATTAACTGAAATATGTTTGTCAGTGACTTGGATTCTTGCATTTCTCAAGATAAAAATGCCAGATCATTGTCTTATTTTATACTTGTGTATTTGGTTTTAATCTTGACTTGAAAATGAAAGACCAGATATATATATAATCAGATATATAGTAAGTAAGTTGTAGTTTAAAAAGGACTACAATTGTAGCAAAGGTGAGCAAATATCAAATATATCAAATAACATCTTTAACCTAAGTGGAACAAACACTAAATCTGTCTTTTCATCATTACGCTCCTTAAAATCTCTAATGTCTCTGCAGGCTTCATTATTTTACAAACTCCAGTCTTTATGATACTATGTAAAAAAAAAAAAACAACAAATATATAGAGTGTTACAAATACAAATGCACTGCATCATGTGAAAAAGGGAAAGTAAAACTCACAAAAGAGATGCAGGCGGCCAGCAGTAAGATTCTGACCAACAGGTCCTCAAACTGCTCTGAAATCAGCTCCCAGATACTCTTCCCTGATGAAAAAAACAACAACAAAATCACACACAGCAATAAACAATGTGTGATCATATGAATTAAACATTGATTGTGATAAAGCTGATCATGAATATTTGCTTCCATAACATCACTTTATTTCATGTCTCTCCACATTAAATGCTATGGAGTTCAAACTCTCTGACTTTGTGTTCACATCACTTGTTGACATATTGACGGACAGCTGTAAAAGCGCTGGTACATCATACTGTATACAGGCAGATCAAATAGAAATACTAGCTTGGGTTTAGCTGAAGTCTTTAAAGCAACAAATGTGTCACATCATCTCCATTACATGCCACAGAATATGACGTGAACATCTCATCAGTTGTTTGTGTCTCTATGTATTGCCAAGCCATTGGTACTACAGAGTAAGAAGCCTGAAGTGACAGGTGTTAAACAAACGACTGCTGTGACTTGTCATCACAGGAAGTAAGGGGAACAGGTGTGTCTGTGTGGTGCAAAGTAAAAAGATGCCCTTTGATCAGCAGGATGTGTGATTTCAACATGTAGGATTGAAAAGCAGGTGTTTACAGTGGACTCACCCTCCTCCGCTGGCAGCTCTGTAGGCGAGGAGAGACAGAGATTATTAGCACAGCGTAACTACATGCCACATTTAATACATCATTTTCAGTAAAGCTAACACAGTTTCCTTTTAAAGATCAAAACACACAATAAACTGAAATTTGCATTACCGAACAACAATCTATTCCACTCCCTATAACACATACTATAACAACCTGTTATCAATACTCTCTATTCATGAATTTAAATCTTTTACTGAATTGGTGCAGGTATTTTTATTTTAGACTTGATCTGTCCTGCAACATCCATCCCATAATTAATATCAAGGGAATGACCTTTACAATGACCTGAATTACTCTGTTATTCTTGTTTGCTGTTTCTCTGTCACCATCCACTTGTCAGCTGTGACATACCAAATACAGTGTCACTATGTTCTGGTTGAGCATGAGTTACTGAATTGATACTACAGTTTAAAAGACATAAAAGCTTATAAAAGCTTTTAATGTTTACTATGTAAGCTGCTCTTGTCAAGCAGCTTTTGTTTCCCTAAACTGACCTCTCCACAGCAGACGTTTTGACGTGTCACAGAGGGAAAAGCACAGGTGTCATAAATAACATAAATGATGGCTCTGCTCCATCTAGGTGTCCCATCTCCAGGGTCGCAGCTCACTGGGACACTTGCATGAAACAGAGGAGTCGTTAATGATAGTAGTTACACCTGTGCTTTTCCTGCTCTGACAGGTTCAACTGTCTGCTGTGGAAAAAAGGCTGACAGTAAAGGATACAGTCTCTGTTACTGTGATAGGCACAAGTGTCAGGATGGAGTCATAATTACTCCATTTGAAAAAAAAAAATCTGAACTCAGAGTTAACTTTCTGACCTTTTCAGGAGCTTTCAACCACACTTTACAGCCTCAAAGTAAAAAACTCAAACTTTTGCGCTCAAAATGAAAATAAAGTGTCTTCACTGTAGCTATCCTCAGAAACCTGAAACTCTGGGGCACCTGCTGCAGAAACATCACTCTCACATTGTGTCATTGAGATACTTTCCCGTAATTAGACCATCACAAAGTCACACTCTGTGCCAGTTCATCTTTCAGCCATCAACTCCCACTACATCTCCTCCTTCACCTTCTCTTCCTTATTCCCTCAGAGTCTGTTTGTGTCATTTTATCTTGCTAAACCTCTCATGTGCACTGTGTCTCTGTCTCTGTGCCTTCCAACCTAAATCAATTTAACTCATCCATGTTTCTTCCTACTCCAGCACCTTCCAATTCTGCGATTCCTCAGTCATTTTCACCATTATTACTCTTTTCCTTCCACTCTTTAATGCTCCATCCAAAATGCTCCTTTGTGATCATCCATCCATCCACCCCCCTCCCCCTCCCCCCCTCTCTCTCTTTCTTTCTTTCTCTCTGTCTCCTCACCATTGAAGCCATACTTTTCCAGGTTCCTCTTGACATGGTCAGGTGAGAGGCCCGTCTCTTCAGTAACGCCAAAGTGGGACAGAACGTCCGGTGACTCTTTGGCATGTGCGTTCTCCATCCTTGCTGAAACGGAGAGGCTTCAGGAAAAAGGGGATAAAGCAAAAACACAGAAACACATCAGTCTGAGCTGGTCTCACACTTGAAAGTTAAAACAATTGGACAACTGAAAGCTGAATGATCACCCACCACTTTCTTGAAGTGTGGGATTGGGATTAAGAATTGGCAACCCCCTTGCGTTCACACTTGCTCTCTCTCTACCCCCTCTCTCTCTCTCTCTCTGGGCTGTTGCTCTCCTCTCGGAGCCCTGGACTGACAGAAAGTGCAACCCGGCAAACTGTCCTGAAAAGTTTTATACAGATGAAAAAGTGGCCTCATTGGTGCTTGCCCACCATGCACTCACTCCTCATTGGCTGAGAACGTCACAAATAGGTGGGCAGGGATGGCCCCTGTGGTAAAGAATAGGCGGGGGGGTGGGGGGGTGGGAGAGGGCAACAACTGCAGAGGGGGTCCACTGCCCGGCAAGCTGGAAATAAGATGGGCATAACAGAACATGCATGGTCAGGACAATGTGCAGGGGCAACATCACAGTGACACTTTGTGAATGAGAGGTCGGGGACGTTGATGGACACATGACAGTATTACTCTGTGCATGTTTGAGCATGTTTGGGGACATAAGACAAGAGCTTCTGATTTTGCAGTTGTAGTTTGCAAACTTATTCAGACTTGAAGTTTGAAATTGTTCTGTTTTCATGTCTTCTTACAGAAAAAACCCTCCTTTGATGTCTTAGGTGTACATTACAAAAGCAAAAGCAGTGATGTTAATATGAAGCAGTGTTGGGACTAAAGAAAATCATGCATACGATCCAACTCTACTCTTTCTCCTCTCCAGTGACCTGATGGCCCTGATGGTGATATAGATAGAGCAATGCCGTCATAATCACACATATGCAGACAGGCAGGAAGCAGGAGGAAAGAGAAGAGGAGAGAGGAGCTTGGGTGAAGGAGAGAACCATAGGGAGGGAGAGGGAGAGGGAGAGGGAAGCTTTTAGGATCTATGAACAGCATGTGAGTTCAGTTCACTTAAGCCCCATTTATTGCTGCGGAAAGCATGCTAGGTCCACAGTTTGGGAGAGGCAGGCTGTTGATAATGTATGAAAAAAGAACAACTATTAGTAGCTGCTAATTATCGGTTTAGACATTTTAAACAGCTGTTCTAGTGTAAACACGTACACTGTGACTGTGATGCTGATATTGTTGGGTGACATGACATGCAACACCATTTCATTTTATGGTGTTTTATAAGACTTTATAAGACGCATGATGTGACATCATACTACGGTAAGTCATGTCAAGCCCTTGCACCACTTTGTATCAGATATGTATGTATGATACAAAATGTGTATTGGATATAAATGTAAATAGCATATTCTACCATGTACACTAACACCCTGTCCCATCCTGTGCTGTCATTTTACGACGTATGACAGGGCCAGAAGTGATAAAAATGCATGCATGTGTTTTTGTTAAAGGTATAATGCATTGGCCAAATGCAAAAGAGAAACTCTGCATCATCAAAATTCAATATGCATGATAAGGACTTTGATCTTATCTTTAAACTGACTGAAGTTATGAATGTTTTTGTGATGCTAAAGGTTTGGTTACATCAGTAACTTCTAATATCCTCAATTAAAAATTGCAAAATGTGCATCTCAACAGGATATGTAAGCTAAATGTTTTGCAGTGTTTTTCTTGTGAATTTCTGGAACTGTACATTATGATTCATCATGTGGCCATCCTGGTCAATCAATATAGTGATTTTTCAGTCACATGATGAATTGATTAATCATATATAATGGAACCATCTTGATGAAGGTCAGAAAGTCAAGAACATTTCAATCAGGAGAGACCAGAGAATGAAACAAAAAGAGCTGTTTATTATACAGATATTGATAATTAGGTAATGTCAAAAGTCTTTCGCTTGGACTCTGCAGGGAGATTTTGAATCGAAGGGCTTCAGTCCTGAGCAGTAGCAAGATAGATCCCCCCATGGAGTCCAGACACTGGAGGTGATGGCTGATGATTTCTGCTGAGACTGATCAGGCTGATGAGGTTGATGAAGTGATGCACTGATGAATCTGTGACAAGAGAGGGAAAAAACATATTTAAAAAGACAGCTGCAATATGATAGGCTGACAAAGAAGATGTGTCAATGTGCTATTGGTTAAATGTGACCAGGTGATGTGAACAGCTGACGTCTTAATTGATGCCCTAGAACTGAAAGCAAGAAATTATGAGCTATGAGAAGGATCAGAATAATTGAGGGATGAGAAATAAAAAACGATGTGAGCATGCAAAAGATAGTCTTCCTGTCTGAAATGTTGTTAAGCTTTATTTCGTGGATAAAGCATGGTGTGCTGGAGAGTTGTGAGATGTCTTTTTTATTATTTATAGTATTTCCATCCCAGTCAGGGAGGTGAGATTAGTGAATTTTGTAATAACCATAAAATAAACCAGGTGACATCCTTCATTATCAGACTTCTCTCATTCCTTATCACATCTCTCTGCAGTCTCATCATCTCTTTCTCTCTGTTTTTACTTCGCTCTATGTGTCTCCCTCTCTGCCCCCAGGCTGCAGTTTGTGTTTAAGCTGCTCCGCTGTGTATCTCCCCTCTGACCGGCGGTGCTGCCATAGTGGTGCAAAGCTCAAGGTGGCTCACTGACATTTAGCTCAATCTCCCTTTGGGATCAGGTTACTGCGGCTCATTCTAAGCACTGCGCTCTAATGCTAATAAAACACAGTAGTGATAATGCTGCACAGTGATAGTGCTGCACACACACACGCGCACACACACACACACACACACACACACACACACACACACACACACACACACACACACACACACACACACACACACACACACACACACACACACACACAGTGAGGAGGTGATTCTTGAAAAGCTAGTTTGGGATCATTACTTGGAAAGAATGATTAGGTGTGCATTATGGATGTAAAGTCATTTGAGGTGGAAGTGTTTGAGGTGAGATTTGAATTCAAAAGGACATTTCCTCAATGTTGTAAAGACAGATTTCTAATTTTGCTGAAGATAAATTAAACTTTTAATAAATGTACTGGACGTGACCCCTTAATGAACAATTTCCTCAAAGTAAAACAACTGTAGAGGCAATTCTATTTAATGGTCTGATATTTTCCAAACATTTCACATAATAACATAGATATGATCTGTTCAGGTTAAGGAAGTACAATTTACTTTCCTTTATTAAACTGACGTTATCCCTCCATCAGTGAATTATTAACTTTACTTTGCAAACCTTGATGTGACTTTGATTAACCAATGGTTTCATATCAACTGGGAAAAGTCAGATGTTTATGTTTTCAAGGTGCAACCTGTCGCTCATAGAAGGTTAGGGTTACATGTTTCTGTTGTGGTTGTAATCTTAAGCACATTTAAGTGTCCAGAGATAGCACGGACAAGAGAGGGGGCAAGTATTCTTAAAACAGGACGTCCTCCACTGTTGACCCCTCAGTGCTCTGTAGTCTGTTTAAAATCTCAACCCAAAATTAAATGACAAAAATATAATATCTTCTACATTGTGAATAGTTTTCCTTTTTTTGCATTCTTGGGCTTTTTCATTACATTCACAAACATACTGCAGTTATACTCCATGTTGTACTTCCCCATAAAATGATTATGTGCATAATGATTTGGAGCTGGGATGGAGACAGGCTCAGTCATGATGTAACCAGTGTGTGTATGTGTGTGTGTGTGCTTGTGTGCGTGTGTGTGAGGGCTTGTTGGCAGGCGCTTCGGTGTGGGAGGTGGGCACGTCATGGCTGGCTGTCTGTGGCTGCTCATCACTGTGATAGAAACAGGGACCAATTTGAGGTAGGATGGCGAAGGCCAAAAGTAGCAGCAGAGCTAGCAGTAGTGTATGTGTGTGTGTGTTTAAGCAGCGTGTATACTGCATTGTATTATTAGCTGAGGCAGGGCAGCTGGGGTTTGAAGTGCCCCACTGTAACTGTACCTATAGCAGCAGTTGTGCTCCTCTGGTATAAATAGTGCAGCGGGCATGTGGGCAGGCAGCTATGACACAATGGCAGAATTTCGGTGTTCTTTCAGGGAGGTTTGAGAATGTGACACCCTGCAAGCGTGGACCCCCCTAGATGCTACACTGAGGCTTGAAGGTTACATCAAGGTGGGAATGTGTGCACAGTGTGTTCACATGCACTGTAGTAATATAGTAGTAAATATGATGTGAGGATGTAAACAAAAAACTTCATTTCTTATTGATAATTGATAAATGATTTTTCAAAGCAAAAATCTAACTGAAAAACGGCAATTGTTGGGTGGAAGTTACCTCTTGGAGTGTCCACTGGTTGCCTGGCAACTGCACCCAGGTAAGAAACAGTCAATCACATAACCCCCTCCTAAAAGCCCACCTGTCTTTATAGAGACATAAAATGTTAATTAGTGAGTTTTGTAGGTGATGGTAGGTGTTACCTTTGGACAGAGACTAGGCTAGCTGTTCCCTCCTGTTTCAAGTCTTTATGCTAAGCTAAAATAACCACCTGTTGGTTCCAGCTTCATATTTATTATATGACAGCAGAATAACTCTTCTAAACTAGCTCTCAGTAAAACTGTTAAACTATTCATTTAATGCTGCTACTTGCCAATAAAACCCAGTCATTTGGTAATTTAAGCCTTTTCTAACTATGTTTCTGGAAGATTTAAATTTACATCTGTGCATATATGGAAGAGACAATAAAGGGGAGAGGTGATGGTTGCACAACAGTATAAATGTGTTTATTTAAAAGGATCCACATTAGCTGACGCTAAGACGACAGCTAGTCTTCCTGGGGTCCAGACAATAATATTTAATAGAGCACAACAGGCATTACAATCTCAAGTAAATATAAAAATATATAAAAATGAAAGAAAAACATTATACAGTCATGTATCACATAACCCAACCACACTCAAATAAGATGATGATATAATTACATTACATTGATCAGATACATTCTTAATCTTCTTAATCTTAATACATTACATTTAAACAGTTTAAATATTATAAATTACTGAACAAAACCCATGCATGCTGGTGTTTTAGAGTAATTAAATGAATGAAACATGTATAAACAGCTTGGGTCTCTTACAACAGTCTGTTTTAAGGGGCATGTAAATACAGTAAGTCTGGCATTATCTACTGATGCTCATATCATTTATTAAATACAAGGTGATCATTTGAAATATATACTTTTAGGCAAAACAATAGTGCTGCAACAGTTGCGGTGACAGTAGCTTTTTTAATAGTGACTGTCATATCTCAGCTCATATGTGTGAATATTCTCCCATCTCCTGCCATCCCAGCAATCTCTCGCCTGAAATCTCCTTCTTCTCTGTTTCACCACCCCATAATTCTTGTCCTCTCTTGCACCCGCTTCATCACTTTACTGCCACGTGCCCCCCGAAAACTGTCCCTGGAAGTTAACAAAGGTCGGGTGCTCTCTTAAGTAAGTGCGTCCCTGATAAAACGAAGTGAGGACACACTCCAGGCTCTCGTGTTGCTGTGTTATGTCACAAAATCTCCTGACAGCACGCCCCCCTCTGCCCTAGTCACTCCTCAGTCATCCAAGAAGAGATTGGAAACTGATAAAGAGCCACTTCCTTCTTAGAAGATCTATTTGGCCTTTGCAATGGAACAGAGCCAAGAAGATCGAAGAAAACACACACACACACACACACACACACACACACACACGCACGCACGCACGCACACACACACACACACACACACACACACACACACACACACACACACACACACACACACACACACACTACACACTGTCTCCAAGATCTGTGTTGTGGTTTTGTTTACTGAAGCCTGTCCAGTCTTTTATAAGGCTTATGCTATCAACAAAATGGCTCAGTGGCAGCTACTAGACTGGTTGTATGTAATTCAGTTTGATTTATTATTTGTTTTTGTCTCCTAGAGAAGTGTGGAAAATAGTCTGTGTCGGCTGTAATTTCCAATTACAGACGCATTAAGCCAATAATCCTGTACAGCAAACAGTCCTAAACCTCTTCAGTCCCACAGATTCTTCGGGGACCAACAATTTGAATTTTTTTTGTGTGCAGACGGCGCTGTTAATACTTACAGACTGCACCTTATATTCAAACAGACATCATTTCTAAACAAACAGGGCTGTAGCTACCATTAAGAACACTGAGATCATGTGTTTTTTGTGAAGGACTCAAAGGTTACAGAGGCAGTTGACCTTCTTTGATTAATAACTTACACATCTAATGATAATGATAATAAACTTATTCCAGTATTTCAAGACTCAGAATGTTTAAATTTCACAACTTTTAGACTGGCAACATAATCAAGAGAGGGCTTTAAAACTGCATTTAGGAGTTAATGTTGGAAAATAAATTCTAGACAAAATATAACTGAACAAATAACTGAATTAATAAAATATATAAAAAGGTGTTTATGCGGTCTTGTGATCTCAGCAAAGCAAATATGACAAATTACGAGGAAATACATGTAATATTATGCACAAACAAAATCCAGAATGTTTCACTTTGATGCATTGATGCAGTTTCATGTATTGCATTAAATGATTTTTCTGGGTATAAGTGTGGCATACAGTCAAAAAAAAAGTGCTGGGCCAAGCAGATATATAAGAATATATGTTGTTGTCATAAAGTGTAGAAACTACAAAGGGGGAACTTGTTTGAAACACGAGCGTATAAATTATTATATTTAGTCTAGAAAAAATCAAAAGTTCAACACAATCAAGGTGATGAGACTACAATCTTAAAGTGTATCTCAAACTGTCTCTCTCCAGCTGTTTTAATCTGCACCTCCTACTTTATTATTTCTGTATATTTAATGTGTGACAAAATGTCTTAGAAACATTCATTAGAATTTCTGCAGAAAATGCTTATGCTAATGAGACAATGAGCACATGTGCCCACTGTGTGTGTTGGACCCCCCCCCCCCCCCCCCCCCCCGCTCCGCCTGGCAGGTTAGTTGGAGGAGTTTGGCATTCTTGGAGCTTCAGAGTATATTTAACCCTGTGGCTCCCCTGCCGGATGGCCCCGCCATATACGGGCCTGAGCACGGGCAGGCTGGGAATGACTGGATGCACAGGGTTGGAGAAACAGCAGTGCTGACAGAATGATGGATGAGTATTGAGCAAGATTGAGGGACTCCACTATGAAGAAGTTAGTGAGAGAGAGAAAGGGAGAGAGAGAGAGAGAGAGAGAGAGAGAGAGAGAGAGAGAGAGAGAGAGAGAGAGAGAGAGAGAGAGAGAGAGAGAGAGAGAGAGAGACATGGAGGTTGCTGAGGAAAAAAGTGCAAAGTAACTATCAGTGTTTATCACCCCCTTGCTTGTTTTTCATTGGTCAGCATTGGCAGACTCTTTGTTTGGCCTCTTCACATCTTTGAGCAGTT